>NC_073227.2:80210075-80513106 GCF_029281585.2 Gorilla gorilla gorilla | reverse complement strand
TGGTGAAATTTGACACTATAGTTACAGTATATAATATATGTTTGGTGAAATTTGATATTTTATATACAGTATATAATATATATTTGGTGAAATTTGATATTTTATGTACAGTATATAATATATATTTTTTGAAATTTTATATTTTATGTACAGTATATAATATATATTTGGTGGACTTTCATATTTTATGTACAGTATATAGTATATATTTGGTGACATTTGATATTTTATGTACAGTGTATAATATATATTTGGTGAAATTTGATATTTTATGTACAGTATATACTATATATTTGGTGAAATTTGACACTATAGGTACAGTATGTAATATATGTTTGGTGAAATTTGATATTTTATATACAGTATATAATATATATTTGGTGAAATTTGATATTTTATGTACAGTATATAATATATATTTTTTGAAATTTTATATTTTATGTACAGTATATAATATATATTTGGTGGACTTTCATATTTTATGTACAGTACATAGTATATATTTGGTGACATTTGATATTTTATGTACAGTGTATAATATATATTTGGTGCAATTTTATATTTTATGTACATTATATAATATATATTTGGTGTACTTTCATATTTTATGTACAGTATATAGTATATATTTGGTGACATTTGATATTTTATATACAATAAATAAGATATTATTCTTGAAATTTGATATTTTATGTACAGTATATACTATATGTTTGGTGAAATTTGATATTATAGGTCCAGTATATAATATATATTAGGTGAAATTTGATATTTTATATACAGTATATACTATATATTTGGTGAAATTTGATATTTTATGTACAGTATATAATACACATTTGTTGAAATTTGATATTTTATGTACAGTATATAATATATATTTGGTGTACTTTCATATTTTATTTACAGTATATAGTATATATTTGGTGACATTTGATATTTTATGTACAGTGTATAATATATATTTGGTGAAATTTTATATTTTATGTACAGTATATAATATATATTTGGTGTACTGTCATATTTTTTGTACAGTATATAGTGTATATTTGGTGACATTTGATATTTTATATACAATAAATAAGATATGTTTCTTGAAATTTGATATTTTATGTACAGTATATACTATATATTTGGTGAAATTTGACACTATAGTTACAGTATATAATATATGTTTGGTGAAATTTGATATTTTATATACAGTATATAATATATATTTGGTGAAATTTGATATTTTATGTACAGTATATAATATATATTTTTTGAAATTTTATATTTTATGTACAGTATATAATATATATTTGGTGGACTTTCATATTTTATGTACAGTATATAGTATATATTTGGTGACATTTGATATTTTATGTACAGTGTATAATATATATTTGGTGAAATTTGATATTTTATGTACAGTATATACTATATATTTGGTGAAATTTGACACTATAGGTACAGTATGTAATATATGTTTGGTGAAATTTGATATTTTATATACAGTATATAATATATATTTGGTGAAATTTGATATTTTATGTACAGTATATAATATATATTTTTTGAAATTTTATATTTTATGTACAGTATATAATATATATTTGGTGTACTTTCATATTTTATGTACAGTACATAGTATATATTTGGTGACATTTGATATTTTATGTACAGTGTATAATATATATTTGGTGCAATTTTATATTTTATGTACATTATATAATATATATTTGGTGTACTTTCATATTTTATGTACAGTATATAGTATATATTTGGTGACATTTGATATTTTATATACAATAAATAAGATATTATTCTTGAAATTTGATATTTTATGTACAGTATATACTATATGTTTGGTGAAATTTGATATTATAGGTCCAGTATATAATATATATTAGGTGAAATTTGATATTTTATATACAGTATATACTATATATTTGGTGAAATTTGATATTTTATGTACAGTATATAATACACATTTGTTGAAATTTGATATTTTATGTACAGTATATAATATATATTTGGTGTACTTTCATATTTTATTTACAGTATATAGTATATATTTGGTGACATTTGATATTTTATGTACAGTGTATAATATATATTTGGTGAAATTTTATATTTTATGTACAGTATATAATATATATTTGGTGTACTGTCATATTTTTTGTACAGTATATAGTGTATATTTGGTGACATTTGATATTTTATATACAATAAATAAGATATGTTTCTTGAAATTTGATATTTTATGTACAGTATATACTATATATTTGGTGAAATTTGACACTATAGTTACAGTATATAATATATGTTTGGTGAAATTTGATATTTTATATACAGTATATAATATATATTTGGTGAAATTTGATATTTTATGTACAGTATATAATATATATTTTTTGAAATTTTATATTTTATGTACAGTATATAATATATATTTGGTGGACTTTCATATTTTATGTACAGTATATAGTATATATTTGGTGACATTTGATATTTTATGTACAGTGTATAATATATATTTGGTGAAATTTGATATTTTATGTACAGTATATACTATATATTTGGTGAAATTTGACACTATAGGTACAGTATGTAATATATGTTTGGTGAAATTTGATATTTTATATACAGTATATAATATATATTTGGTGAAATTTGATATTTTATGTACAGTATATAATATATATTTTTTGAAATTTTATATTTTATGTACAGTATATAATATATATTTGGTGGACTTTCATATTTTATGTACAGTACATAGTATATATTTGGTGACATTTGATATTTTATGTACAGTGTATAATATATATTTGGTGCAATTTTATATTTTATGTACATTATATAATATATATTTGGTGTACTTTCATATTTTACGTACAGTATATAGTATATATTTGGTGACATTTGATATTTTATATACAATAAATAAGATATTATTCTTGAAATTTGATATTTTATGTACAGTATATACTATATGTTTGGTGAAATTTGATATTATAGGTCCAGTATATAATATATATTAGGTGAAATTTGATATTTTATATACAGTATATACTATATATTTGGTGAAATTTGATATTTTATGTACAGTATATAATACACATTTGTTGAAATTTGATATTTTATGTACAGTATATAATATATATTTGGTGTACTTTCATATTTTATTTACAGTATATAGTATATATTTGTTGACATTTGATATTTTATGTACAGTGTATAATATATATTTGGTGAAATTTTATATTTTATGTACAGTATATAATATATATTTGGTGTACTGTCATATTTTTTGTACAGTATATAGTGTATATTTGGTGACATTTGATATTTTATATACAATAAATAAGATATGTTTCTTGAAATTTGATATTTTATGTACAGTATATACTATATATTTGGTGAAATTTGACACTATAGTTACAGTATATAATATATGTTTTGTGAAATTTGATATTTTATATACAGTATATAATATATATTTGGTGAAATTTGATATTTTATGTACAGTATATAATATATATTTTTTGAAATTTTATATTTTATGTACAGTATATAATATATATTTGGTGGACTTTCATATTTTATGTACAGTATATAGTATATATTTGGTGACATTTGATATTTTATGTACAGTGTATAATATATATTTGGTGAAATTTGATATTTTATGTACAGTATATACTATATATTTGGTGAAATTTGACACTATAGGTACAGTATGTAATATATGTTTGGTGAAATTTGATATTTTATATACAGTATATAATATATATTTGGTGAAATTTGATATTTTATGTACAGTATATAATATATATTTTTTGAAATTTTATATTTTATGTACAGTATATAATATATATTTGGTGTACTTTCATATTTTATGTACAGTACATAGTATATATTTGGTGACATTTGATATTTTATGTACAGTGTATAATATATATTTGGTGCAATTTTATATTTTATGTACATTATATAATATATATTTGGTGTACTTTCATATTTTATGTACAGTATATAGTATATATTTGGTGACATTTGATATTTTATATACAATAAATAAGATATTATTCTTGAAATTTGATATTTTATGTACAGTATATACTATATGTTTGGTGAAATTTGATATTATAGGTCCAGTATATAATATATATTAGGTGAAATTTGATATTTTATATACAGTATATACTATATATTTGGTGAAATTTGATATTTTATGTACAGTATATAATACACATTTGTTGAAATTTGATATTTTATGTACAGTATATAATATATATTTGGTGTACTTTCATATTTTATTTACAGTATATAGTATATATTTGGTGACATTTGATATTTTATGTACAGTGTATAATATATATTTGGTGAAATTTTATATTTTATGTACAGTATATAATATATATTTGGTGTACTGTCATATTTTTTGTACAGTATATAGTGTATATTTGGTGACATTTGATATTTTATATACAATAAATAAGATATGTTTCTTGAAATTTGATATTTTATGTACAGTATATACTATATATTTGGTGAAATTTGACACTATAGGTACAGTATATAATATATGTTTGGTGAAATTTGATATTTTATATACAGTATATAATACATATTTGGTGAAATTTGATATTTTATGTACAGTATATAATATATATTTTTTGAAATTTTATATTTTATGTACAGTATATAATATATATTTGGTGGACTTTCATATTTTATGTACAGTATATAGTATATATTTGGTGACATTTGATATTTTATGTACAGTGTATAATATATATTTGGTGAAATTTCATATTTTATGTACAGTATATAATATATATTTGGTGTACTTTCATATTTAATATACAGTATATAGTATATATTTGGTGAAATTTGATATTTTATATACAATATATAATATATATTTGTTGAAATTTGATATTTTATGTACAGTATATAGTATATATTTGGTGAAATTTTATATTTTATGTACAGTATATAAGATATATTTGGTGTACTTTCATATTTTATGTACAGTATATAGTATATATTTGGTGACATTTGATATTTTATATACAGTATATAATATATATTTGTTAAAATTTGATATTTTATGTACAGTATATTATATATATTTTTTGAAATTTTATATTTTATGTAGAGTATATAATATATATTTGGTGTACTTTCATATTTTATGTACAGTACATAGTATATATTTGGTGACATTTGATATTTTATGTACAGTGTATAATATATATTTGGTGCAATTTTCTATTTTATGTACAGTATATAATATATATTTGGTGTACTTTCATATTTTATGTACAGTATATAGTATATATTTGGTGACATTTGATATTTTATATACAATAAATAAGATATTATTCTTGAAATTTGATATTTTATGTACAGTATATAATATATATATTTTGAAATTTTATATTTTATGTACTGTATATAATATATATTTGGTGGAATTTCATATTTTATGAACAGTATATAGTATATATTTGGTGACATTTGATATTTTATGTACAGTGTATAATATATATTTGGTGAAATTTAATATTTTACGTACAGTATATAATATATATTTGGTGTACTTTCATATTTAATATACAGTATATAGTATATATTTGGTGAAATTTTATATTTTATATACAATATATAATATATATTTGTTGAAATTTGATACTTTATGTACAGTATATAGTATATATTTGGTGAAATTTTATATTTTATGTACAGTATATAAGATGTATTTGGTGTACTTTCACATTTTATGTACAGTATATAGTATATATTTGGTGACATTTGATATTTTATATACAGTATATAATATATATTTGTTAAAATTTGATATTTTATGTACAGTATAGTATATATATTTTTTGAAATTTTATATTTTATGTACAGTATATAATATATAGTTGGTGAAATTTGATATTTTATATACAATATATAATATATATTTCTTGAAATTTGATATTTTATGTACAGTATATAGTATATATTTGGTGAAATTTTATATTTTATGTACAGTATATAAGATATATTTGGTGTACTTTCATATTTTATGTACAGTATATAGTATATATTTGGTGACATTTGATATTTTATATACAGTATATAATATATATTTGTTAAAATTTGATATTTTATGTACAGTATATTATATATATTTTTTGGAATTTTATATTTTATGTACAGTATATAATATATATTTGGTGTACTTTCATATTTTATGTACAGTACATAGTATAAATTTGGTGACATTTGATATTTTATGTACAGTGTATAATATATATTTGGTGCAATTTTATATTTTATGTACAGTATATAATATATATTTGGTGTACTTTCATATTTTATGTACAGTATATAGTATATATTTGGTGACATTTGATATTTTATATACAATAAAAGATATTATTCTTGAAATTTGATATTTTATGTACAGTATATACTATATGTTTGGTGAAATTTGATATTATAGGTACAGTATATAATATATATTAGGTGAAATTTGATATTTTATATACAGTATATAATATATATTTGGTGAAATTTGATATTTTATGTACAGTATATAATATACATTTGTTGAAATTTGATATTTTATGTACAGTATATAATATATATTTGTTGTACTTTCATATTTTATTTACAGTATATAGTATATATTTGGTGACATTTGATATTTTATGTACAGTGTATAATATATATTTGGTTAAATTTTATATTTTATGTACAGTATATAATATATATTTGGTGTACTTTCATATTTTATGTACAGTATATAGTGTATATTTGGTGAAATTTTATATTTTATGTACAGTATATAAGATATATTTGGTGTACTTTCATATTTTATGTACAGTATATAGTATATATTTGGTGACATTTGATATTTCATATACAGTATATAATATATATTTGTTAAAATTTGATATTTTATGTACAGTATATTATATATATTTTTTGAAATTTTATATTTTATGTACAGTATATAATATGTATTTGGTGTACTTTCATATTTTATGTACAGTACATAGTATATATTTGGTGACATTTGATATTTTATGTACAGTGTATAATATATATTTGGTGCAATTTTATATTTTATGTACAGTATATAATATATATTTGGTGTACTTTCATATTTTATGTACTGTATATAGTATATATTTGGTGACATTTGATATTTTATATACAATAAAAGATATTATTCTTGAAATTTGATATTTTATGTACAGTATATACAATATGTTTGGTGAAATTTGATATTATTGGTACAGTATATAATATATATTAGGTGAAATTTGATATTTTATATACAGTATATAATATATATTTGGTGAAATTTGATATTTTATGTACAGTATATAATATACATTTGTTGAAATTTGATATTTTATGTACAGTATATAATATATATTTGGTGTACTTTCATATTTTATTTACAGCATATAGTATATATTTGGTGACATTTGATATTTTATGTACAGTGTATAATATATATTTGGTGAAATTTTATATTTTATGTACAGTATATAATATATATTTGGTGTACTGTCATATTTTATGTACAGTATATAGTGTATATTTGGTGACATTTGATACTTTATATACAATAAATAAGATATGTTTCTTGAAATTTGATATTTTATGTACAGTATATACTACATATTTGGTGAAATTTGACACTATAGGTACAGTATATAATATATGTTTGGTGAAATTTGATATTTTATATACAGTATATAATATATATTTGGTGAAATTTGATATTTTATGTACAGTATATAATATATATATTTTGAAATTTTATATTTTATGTACAGTATATAATATATATTTGGTGGAATTTCATATTTTATGTACAGTATATAGTATATATTTGGTGACATTTGATATTTTATGTGCAGTGTATAATACATATTTGGTGAAATTTCATATTTTATGTACAGTATATAATATATATTTGGTGTACTTTCATATTTAATATACAGTATATAGTATATATTTGGTGAAATTTTATATTTTATATACAATATATAATATATATTTGTTGAAATTTGATATTATATGTACAGTATATAGTATATATTTGGTGAAATTTTATATTTTATGTACAGTATATAAGATATATTTGGTGTACTTTCATATTTGATGTACAGTATATAGTATATATTTGGTGACATTTGATATTTCATATACAGTATATAATATATATTTGTTAAAATTTGATATTTTATGTACAGTATATTATATATATTTTTTGAAATTTTATATTTTATGTACAGTATATAATATGTATTTGGTGTACTTTCATATTTTATGTACAGTACATAGTATATATTTGGTGACATTTGATATTTTATGTACAGTGTATAATATATATTTGGTGCAATTTTATATTTTATGTACAGTATATAATATATATTTGGTGTACTTTCATATTTTATGTACTGTATATAGTATATATTTGGTGACATTTGATATTTTATATACAATAAAAGATATTATTCTTGAAATTTGATATTTTATGTACAGTATATACAATATGTTTGGTGAAATTTGATATTATTGGTACAGTATATAATATATATTAGGTGAAATTTGATATTTTATATACAGTATATAATATATATTTGGTGAAATTTGATATTTTATGTACAGTATATAATATACATTTGTTGAAATTTGATATTTTATGTACAGTATATAATATATATTTGGTGTACTTTCATATTTTATTTACAGCATATAGTATATATTTGGTGACATTTGATATTTTATGTACAGTGTATAATATATATTTGGTGAAATTTTATATTTTATGTACAGTATATAATATATATTTGGTGTACTGTCATATTTTATGTACAGTATATAGTGTATATTTGGTGACATTTGATACTTTATATACAATAAATAAGATATGTTTCTTGAAATTTGATATTTTATGTACAGTATATACTACATATTTGGTGAAATTTGACACTATAGGTACAGTATATAATATATGTTTGGTGAAATTTGATATTTTATATACAGTATATAATATATATTTGGTGAAATTTGATATTTTATGTACAGTATATAATATATATATTTTGAAATTTTATATTTTATGTACAGTATATAATATATATTTGGTGGAATTTCATATTTTATGTACAGTATATAGTATATATTTGGTGACATTTGATATTTTATGTGCAGTGTATAATACATATTTGGTGAAATTTCATATTTTATGTACAGTATATAATATATATTTGGTGTACTTTCATATTTAATATACAGTATATAGTATATATTTGGTGAAATTTTATATTTTATATACAATATATAATATATATTTGTTGAAATTTGATATTATATGTACAGTATATAGTATATATTTGGTGAAATTTTATATTTTATGTACAGTATATAAGATATATTTGGTGTACTTTCATATTTGATGTACAGTATATAGTATATATTTGGTGACATTTGATATTTTATATACAGTATATAATATATGTTTGTTAAAATTTGATATTTTATGTACAGTATATTATATATATTTTTTGAAATTTTATATTTTATGTACAGTATATAATATATATTTGGTGTACTTTCATATTTTATGTACAGTACATAGTATAAATTTGGTGACATTTGATATTTTATGTACAGTGTATAATATATATTTGGTGCAATTTTATATTTTATGTACAGTATATAATATATATTTGGTGTACTTTCATATTTTATGTACAGTATATAGTATATATTTGGTGACATTTGATATTTTATATACAATAAAAGATATTATTCTTGAAATTTGATATTTTATGTACAGTATATACTATATGTTTGGTGAAATTTGATATTATAGGTACAGTATATAATATATATTAGGTGAAATTTGATATTTTATATACAGTATATAATATATATTTGGTGAAATTTGATATTTTATGTACAGTATATAATATACATTTGTTGAAATTTGATATTTTATGTACAGTATATAATATATATTTGTTGTACTTTCATATTTTATTTACAGTATATAGTATATATTTGGTGACATTTGATATTTTATGTACAGTGTATAATATATATTTGGTTAAATTTTATATTTTATGTACAGTATATAATATATATTTGGTGTACTTTCATATTTTATGTACAGTATATAGTGTATATTTGGTGAAATTTTATATTTTATTTACAGTATATAAGATATATTTGGTGTACTTTCATATTTTATGTACAGTATATAGTATATATTTGGTGACATTTGATATTTCATATACAGTATATAATATATATTTGTTAAAATTTGATATTTTATGTACAGTATATTATATATATTTTTTGAAATTTTATATTTTATGTACAGTATATAATATATATTTGGTGTACTTTCATATTTTATGTACAGTACATAGTATATATTTGGTGACATTTGATATTTTATGTACAGTGTATAATATATATTTGGTGCAATTTTATATTTTATGTACAGTATATAATATATATTTGGTGTACTTTCATATTTTATGTACAGTATATAGTATATATTTGGTGACATTTGATATTTTATATACAATAAAAGATATTATTCTTGAAATTTGATATTTTATGTACAGTATATACAATATGTTTGGTGAAATTTGATATTATTGGTACAGTATATAATATATATTAGGTGAAATTTGATATTTTATATACAGTATATAATATATATTTGGTGAAATTTGATATTTTATGTACAGTATATAATATACATTTGTTGAAATTTGATATTTTATGTACAGTATATAATATATATTTGGTGTACTTTCATATTTTATTTACAGCATATAGTATATATTTGGTGACATTTGATATTTTATGTACAGTGTATAATATATATTTGGTGAAATTTTATATTTTATGTACAGTATATAATATATATTTGGTGTACTGTCATATTTTATGTACAGTATATAGTGTGTATTTGGTGACATTTGATATTTTATATACAATAAATAAGATATGTTTCTTGAAATTTGATATTTTATGTACAGTATATACTACATATTTGGTGAAATTTGACACTATAGGTACAGTATATAATATATGTTTGGTGAAATTTGATATTTTATATACAGTATATAATATATATTTGGTGAAATTTGATATTTTATGTACAGTATATAATATATATATTTTGAAATTTTATATTTTATGTACTGTATTTAATATATATTTGGTGGACTTTCATATTTTATGTACAGTATATAGTATATATTTGGTGACATTTGATATTTTATGTACAGTGTATAATACATATTTGGTGAAATTTCATATTTTATGTACAGTATATAATATATATTTGGTGTACTTTCATATTTAATATACAGTATATAGTATATATTTGGTGAAATTTTATATTTTATATACAATATATAATATATAATTGTTGAAATTTGATATTTTATGTACAGTATATAGTATATATTTGGTGAAATTTTATATTTTATGTACAGTATATAAGATATATTTGGTGTACTTTCATATTTTATGTACAGTATATAGTATATATTTGGTGACATTTGATATTTTATATACAGTATATAATATATATTTGTTAAAATTTGATATTTTATGTACAGTATATTATATATATTTTTTGAAATTTTATATTTTATGTACACTATATAATATATATTTGGTGAAATTTGATATTTTATATACAATATATAATATATATTTGTTGAAATTTGATATTTTATGTACAGTGTATAGTATATATTTGGTGCAATTTTATATTTTATGTACAGTATATAAGATATATTTGGTGTACTTTCATATTTTATGTACAGTATATAGTATGTATTTGGTGACATTTGATATTTTATATACAGTATATAATATATATTTGTTAAAATTTGATATTTTATGTACAGTATACTATATATATTTTTTGAAATTTTATATTTTATGTACAGTATATAATATATATTTGGTGTACTTTCATATTTTATGTACAGTACATAGTATATATTTGGTGACATTTGATATTTTATGTACAGTGTATAATATATATTTGGTGCAATTTTATATTTTATGTACAGTATATAATATATATTTGGTGTACTTTCATATTTTATGTACAGTATATAGTATATATTTGGTGACATTTGATATTTTATATACAATAAAAGATATTATTCTTGAAATTTGATATTTTATGTACAGTATATACTATATGTTTGGTGAAATTTGATATTATTGGTACAGTATATAATATATATTAGGTGAAATTTGATATTTTATATACAGTATATAATATATCTTTGGTGAAATTTGATATTTTATGTACAGTATATAATATACATTTGTTGAAATTTGATATTTTATGTACAGTATATAATATATATTTGGTGTATTTTCATATTTTATTTACAGTATATAGTATATATTTGGTGACATTTGATATTTTATGTACAGTGTATAATATATATTTGGTTAAATTTTATATTTTATGTACAGTATATAATATATATTTGGTGTACTTTCATATTTTATGTACAGTATATAGTGTATATTTGGTGACATTTGATATTTTATATACAATAAATAAGATATTATTCTTGAAATTTGATATTTTATGTACAGTATATACTATATGTTTGGTGAAATTTGATATTATAGGTACAGTATATAATATATATTAGGTGAAATTTGATATTTTACATACAGTATATACTATATATTTGGTGAAATTTGATATTTTATGTACATTATATAATATACATTTGTTGAAATTTGATATTTTATGTACAGTATATAATATATATTTGGTGTACTTTCATATTTTATTTACAGTATATAGTATATATTTGGTGACATTTGATATTTTATGTACAGTGTATAATATATATTTGGTGAAATTTTATATTTTATGTACAGTATATAATATATATTTGGTGTACTGTCATATTTTATGTACAGTATATAGTGTATATTTGGTGACATTTGATATTTTATATACAATAAATAAGATATGTTTCTTGAAATTTGATATATTATGTACAGTATATACTACATATTTGGTGAAATTTGACACTATAGGTACAGTATATAATATATGTTTGGTGAAATTTGATATTTTATATACAGTATATAATATATATTTGGTGAAATTTGATATTTTATGTACAGTATATAATATATATATTTTGAAATTTTATATTTTATGTACTGTATATAATATATATTTGGTGGACTTTCATATTTTATGTACAGTATATAGTATATATTTGGTGACATTTGATATTTTATGTACAGTGTATAATACATATTTGGTGAAATTTCATATTTTATGTACAGTATATAATATATATTTGGTGTACTTTCATATTTAATATACAGTATATAGTATATAGTTGGTGAAATTTGATATTTTATATACAATATATAATATATATTTGTTGAAATTTGATATTTTATGTACAGTATATAGTATATATTTGGTGAAATTTTATATTTTATGTACAGTATATAAGATATATTTGGAGTACTTTCATATTTTATGTACAGTATATAGTATATATTTGGTGACATTTGATATTTTATATACAGTATATAATATATATTTGTTAAAATTTGATATTTTATGTACAGTATATTATATATATTTTTTGAAATTTTATATTTTATGTACAGTATATAATATGTATTTGGTGAAATTTGATATTTTATATACAATATATAATATATATTTGTTGAAATTTGATATTTTATGTACAGTATATAGTATATATTTGGTGAAATTTTATATTTTATGTACAGTATATAAGATATATTTGGTGTACTTTCATATTTTATGTACAGTATGTAGTATATATTTGGTGACATTTGATATTTCATATACAGTATATAATATATATTTGTTAAAATTTGATATTTTATGTACAGTATATTATATATATTTTTTGAAATTTTATATTTTATGTACAGTATATAATATATATTTGGTGTACTTTCATATTTTATGTACAGTACATAGTATATATTTGGTGACATTTGATATTTTATGTACAGTGTATAATATATATTTGGTGCAATTTTATATTTTATGTACAGTAATATATATTTGGTGTACTTTCATATTTTATGTACAGTATATAGTATATATTTGGTGCCATTTGATATTTTATATACAATAAAAGATATTATTCTTGAAATTTGATATTTTATGTACAGTATATACAATATGTTTGGTGAAATTTGATATTATTGCTACAGTATATAATATATATTAGGTGAAATTTGATATTTTATATACAGTATATAATATATATTTGGTGAAATTTGATATTTTATGTACAGTATATAATATACATTTGTTGAAATTTGATATTTTATGTACAGTATATAATATATATTTGGTGTACTTTCATATTTTATTTACAGTATATAGTATATATTTGGTGACATTTGATATTTTATGTACAGTGTATAATATATATTTGGTTAAATTTTATATTTTATGTACAGTATATAATATATATTTGGTGTACTTTCATATTTTATGTACAGTATATAGTGTATATTTGGTGACATTTGATATTTTATATACAATAAATAAGATATGTTTCTTGAAATTTGATATTTTATGTACAGTATATACTATATATTTGGTGAAATTTGACACTATAGGTACAGTATATAATATATGTTTGGTGAAATTTGATATTTTATATACAGTATATAATATATATTTGGTGAAATTTGATATTTTATGTACAGTATATAATATACATTTGTTGAAATTTGATATTTTATGTACAGTATATAATATATATTTGGTCTACTTTCATATTTTATTTACATTATATAGTATATATTTGGTGACATTTGATATTTTATGTACAGTGTATAATATATATTTGGTGAAATTTTATATTTTATGTACAGTATATAATATATATTTGGTGTACTGTCATATTTTATGTACAGTATATAGTGTATATTTTTTGACATTTGATATTTTATATACAATAAATAAGATATGTTTCTTGAAATTTGATATTTTATGTACAGTATATAGTACATATTTGGTGAAATTTGACACTATAGGTACAGTATATAATATATGTTTGGTGAAATTTGATATTTTATATACAGTATATAATATATATTTGGTGAAATTTGATATTTTATGTACAGTATATAATATATATATTTTGAAATTTTATATTTTATATACTGTATATAATATATATTTGATGGACTTTCATATTTTATGTACAGTATATAGTGTATATTTGGTGACATTTGATATTTTATATACAATAAATAAGATATGTTTCTTGAAATTTGATATTTTATGTACAGTATATAGTATATATTTGGTGAAATTTTATATTTTATGTACAGTATCTAAGATATATTTGGTGTACTTTCATATTTTATGTACAGTATATAGTATATATTTGGTGACATTTGATATTTTATATACAGTATATAATATATATTTGTTAAAATTTGATATTTTATGTACAGTATATTATATATATTTTTTGAAATTTTATATTTTATGTACAGTATATAATATATATTTGGTGAAATTTGATATTTTATATACAATATATAATATATATTTGTTGAAATTTGATATTTTATGTACAGTATATAGTATATATTTGGTGAAATTTTATATTTTAAGTACAGTATATAAGATATATTTGGTGTACTTTCATAATTTATGTACAGTATATAGTATATATTTGGTGACATTTGATATTTTATATACAGTATATAATATGTTAAAATTTGATATTTTATGTACAGTATATTATATATATTTTTTGAAATTTTATATTTTATGTACAGTATATAATATATATTTGGTGTACTTTCATATTTTATGTACAGTACATAGTATATATTTGGTGACATTTGATATTTTATGTACTGTGTATAATATATATTTGGTGCAATTTTATATTTTATGTACAGTATATAATATATATTTGGTGTACTTTCATATTTTATGTACAGTATATAGTATATATTTGGTGACATTTGATATTTTATATACAATAAAAGATATTATTCTTGAAATTTGATATTTTATGTACAGTATATACTATATGTTTGGTGAAATTTGATATTATTGGTACAGTATATAATATATATTAGGTGAAATTTGATATTTTATATACAGTATATAATATATATTTGGTGAAATTTGATATTTTATGTACAGTATATAATATACATTTGTTGAAATTTGATATTTTATGTACAGTATATAATATATATTTGGTGTACTTTCATATTTTATGTACAGTATATAGTATATATTTGGTGACATTTGATATTTTATGTACAGTGTATAATATATATTTGGTTAAATTTTATATTTTATGTACAGTATATAATATATATTTGGTGTACTTTCATATTTTATGTACAGTATATAGTGTATATTTGGTGACATTTGATATTTTATATACAATAAATAAGATATTATTCTTGAAATTTGATATTTTATGTACAGTATATACTATATGTTTGGTGAAATTTGATATTATAGGTACAGTATATAATATATATTAGGTGAAATTTGATATTTTACATACAGTATATACTATATATTTGGTGAAATTTGATATTTTATGTACAGTATATAATATACATTTGTTGAAATTTGATATTTTATGTACAGTATATAATATATATTTGGTGTACTTTCATATTTTATTTCCATTATATAGTATATATTTGGTGACATTTGATATTTTATGTACAGTGTATAATATATATTTGGTGAAATTTTATATTTTATGTACAGTATATAATATATATTTGGTGTACTGTCATATTTTATGTACAGTATATAGTGTATATTTTTTGACATTTGATATTTTATATACAATAAATAAGATATGTTTCTTGAAATTTGATATTTTATGTACAGTATATAGTACATATTTGGTGAAATTTGACACTATAGGTACAGTATATAATATATGTTTGGTGAAATTTGATATTTTATATACAGTATATAATATATATTTGGTGAAATTTGATATTTTATGTACAGTATATAATATATATATTTTGAAATTTTATATTTTATGTACTGTATATAATATATATTTGATGGACTTTCATATTTTATGTACAGTATATAGTGTATATTTGGTGACATTTGATATTTTATATACAATAAATAAGATATGTTTCTTGAAATTTGATATTTTATGTACAGTATATACTATATATTTGGTGAAATTTGACACTATAGGTACAGTATATAATATATGTTTGGTGAAATTTGATATTTTATATACAGTATATAATATATATTTGGTTAAATTTGATATTTTATGTACAGTATATAATATATATTTTTTGAAATTTTATATTTTATGTACAGTATATAAGATATATTTGGTGTACTTTCATATTTTATGCACAGTATATAGTATATATTTGGTGACATTAGATATTTTATGTACAGTGTATAATATATATTTGGTGAAATTTCATATTTTATGTACAGTATATAATATATATTTGGTGTACTTTCATATTTAATATACAGTATATAGTATATATAAGGTGAAATTTGATATTTTATATACAATATATAATATATATTTGTTGAAATTTGAAATTTTATGTACAGTATATAATATATATTTGGTGAAATTTTATATTTTATGTACAGTATATAAGATATATTTGGTGTACTTTCATATTTTATGTACAGTATATAGTATATATTTGGTGACATTTGATATTTTATATACAGTATATAATATATATTTGTTAAAATTTGATATTTTATGTACAGTATATTATACATATTTTTTGAAATTTTATATTTTATGTACAGTATATAATATATATTTGGTGTACTTTCATATTTTATGTACAGTACATAGTATATATTTGGTGACATTTGATATTTTATGTACAGTGTATAATATATATTTGGTGCAATTTTATATTTTATGTACAGTATATAATATATATTTGGTGTACTTTCATATTTTATGTACAGTATATAGTATATATTTGGTGACATTTGATATTTTATATAGAAAAAATAAGATATTATTCTTGAAATTTGATATTTTATGTACAGTATATACTATATGTTTGGTGTAATTTGATATTATAGGTACAGTATATAATATATATTAGGTGAAATTTGATATTTTATTTACAGTATATACTATATATTTGGTGAAATTTGATATTTTATGTACAGTATATAATATACATTTGTTGAAATTTGATATTTTATGTACAGTATATAATATATATTTGGTGTACTTTCATATTTTATGTACAGTATATAGTATGTATTTGGTGACATTTGATATTTTATGTACAGTGTATAATATATATTTGGTGAAATTTTATATTTTATGTACAGTATATAATATATATTTGGTGTACTGTCATATTTTATGTACAGTATATAGTGTATATTTGGTGACATTTGATATTTTATATACAATAAATAAGATATGTTTCTTGAAATTTGATATTTTATTTACAGTATATACTATATATTTGGTGAAATTTGACACTATAGGTACAGTATATAATATATGTTTGGTGAAATTTGATATTTTATATACAGTATATAATATATATTTGGTGAAATTTGATATTTTATGTACAGTATATAATATATATATTTTGAAATTTTATATTTTATGTACTGTATATAATATATATTTGGTGGACTTTCATATTTTATGTACAGTATATAGTATATATTTGGTGACATTTGATATTTTATGTACAGTGTATAATATATATTTGGTGAAATTTCATATTTTATGTACAGTATATAATATATATTTGGTGTACTTTCATATTTAATATACAGTGTATAGTATATAGTTGGTGAAATTTGATATTTTACAATACAATATATAATATATATTTGTTGAAATTTGATATTTTATGTACAGTATATAGTATATATTTGGTGAAATTTTATATTTTATGTACAGTATATAAGATATATTTGGTGTACTTTCATATTTTATGTACAGTATATAGTATATATTTGGTGACATTTGATATTTTATATACAGTATATAATATACATTTGTTAAAATTTGATATTTTATGTACAGTATATTATATATATTTTTTGAAATTTTATATTTTATGTACAGTATATAATATATATTTGGTGAAATTTGATATTTTATATACAATATATAATATATATTTGTTGAAATTTGATATTTTATGTACAGTACATAGTATATATTTGGTGAAATTTTATATTTTATGTACAGTATATAAGATATATTTGGTGTACTTTCATAATTTATGTACAGTGTATAGTATATATTTGGTGACATTTGATATTTTATATACAGTATATAATATGTTAAAATTTGATATTTTAAGTACAGTATATTATATATATTTTTTGAAATTTTATATTTTATGTACAGTATATAATATATATTTGGTGTACTTTCATATTTTATGTACAGTACATAGTATATATTTGGTGACATTTGATATTTTATGTACAGTGTATAATATATATTTGGTGCAATTTTATATTTTATGTACAGTATATAATATATATTTGGTGTACTTTCATATTTTATGTACAGTATATAGTATATATTTGGTGACATTTGATATTTTATATACAATAAATAAGATATTATTCTTGAAATTTGATATTTTATGTACAGTATATAATATATATATTTTGAAATTTTATATTTTATGTACTGTATATAATATATATTTGGTGGACTTTCATATTTTATGTACAGTATATAGTATATATTTGATGACATTTGATATTTTATGTACAGTGTATAATATATATTTGGTGAAATTTCATATTTTATGTACAGTATATAATATATATTTGGTGTACTTTCATATTTAATATACAGTATATAGTATATATTTGGTGAAATTTGATGTTTTATATACAATATATAATATATATTTGTTGAAATTTGATATTTTATGTACAGTATATAGTATATATTTGGTGAAATTTTATATTTTATGTACAGTATATAAGATATATTTGGTGTACTTTCATATTTTATGTACAGTATATAGTATATATTTGGTGACATTTGATATTTTATATACAGTATATAATATATATTTGTTAAAATTTGATATTTTATGTACAGTATATTATATATATTTTTTGAAATTTTATATTTTATGTACAGTATATAATATATATTTGGTGAAATTTGATACTTTATATACAATATATAATATATATTTGTTGAACTTTGATATTTTATGTACAGTATATAGTATATATTTTGTGAAATTTTATATTTTATGTACAGTATATCAGATATATTTGGTGTACTTTCATATTTTATGTACAGTATATAGTATATATTTGGTGACATTTGATATTTTATATACAGTATATAATATATATTTGTTAAAATTTTATATTTTATGTACAGAATATTATATATATTTTTTGAAATTTTATATTTTATGTACAGTATATAATATATATTTGGTGTACTTTCATATTTTATGTACAGTACATAGTATATATTTGGTGACATTTGATATTTTATGTACAGTGTATAATATATATTTGGTGCAATTTTATATTTTATGTGCAGTATATAATACATATTTGGTGTACTTTCATATTTTATGTACAGTATATAGTATATATTTGGTGACATTTGATATTTTATATACAATAAATAACATATTATTCTTGAAATTTGATATTTTATGTACAGTATATACTATATGTTTGGTGAAATTTGATATTATAGGTACAGTATATAATATATATTAGGTGAAATTTGATATTTTATATACAGTATATAATGTATATTTGGTGTACTTTCATATTTAATGTACAGTATATAGTATATATTTGGTGACATTTCATATTTTATATACAGTATATAATATATATTTTTTGAAATTTTATATTTTATGTACAGTATATAATATATATTTGGTGTACTTTCATATTTTATGTACAGTATATAGTAAATATTTGATGACATTTGATATTTTGTGTACAGTGTATAATATATATTTGGTGAAATTTTATATTTTATGTACAGTATATGATGTATATTTGGTGTACTTTCATATTTTATGTACAGTATATAGTATATATTTGGTGACATTTGATATTTTATGTACAGTGTATAATATATATTTGGTGAAATTTTATATTTTATGTACACTATATAATATAAATTTGGTGTACTTTCATATTTAATGTACTGTATATAGTGTATATTTGGCGATATTTTATATTTGATATACAGTACATAATATATATTTCTTGAAATTTGATATTTTTTTTACAGTATATAATATATATTTTTTGAAATTTTATATTTTATGTACAGTATATAATATATATTTGGTGTACTTTCATATTTTATGTACAGTACATAGTATATATTTGGTGACATTTGATATTTTATGTACAGTGTATAATATATATTTGGTGAAATTTTATATTTTATGTACAGTATATAATATATATTTGGTGTACTTTCATATTTTATGTACAGTATGTAGTATATATATGGTGACATTTGATATTTTATGTACAGTGTATAATATATATTTGGTGAAATTTTATATTTTATGTACAGTATATAATATATATTTGGTGTACTTTCATGTTTAATGTACAGTATATAGTATATATTTGGTGACATTTGATATTTTATACACAGTATATAATATATATTTGTTGAAATTTGACATTTTATGTACAGTATATAATATATATTTGGTGAAATTTTATATTTTATGTACAGTATATAATATATATTTGGTGTACTTTCATATTTTATGTACAGTATATAGTATATATTTGGTGACATTTGATATTTTATGTACAGTATATAATATATATTTGTTGAAATTTGATATTTTATGTACAGTATATAATATATATTTGTTGAAATTTTATATTTTATGTACAGTATATAATATATATTTGTTGAAATTTGATATTTTATGTACAGTATATAATATATATTTGGTGAAATTTTATATTATATGTACAGTATATAATATATATTTGGTGTACTTTCATATTTTATGTACAGTATATAGTATATATTTGGTGACATTTGATATTTTATGTACAGTATATAATACATATTTGTTGAAATTTGATATTTTATGTATAGTATATAATATATTTCTGGTGAAATTTTATATTTTATGTACAGTATATAATATATATTTGGTGTACTTTCATATTTTATGTACAGTATATAATATATATTTGGTGAAATTTCATATTTTCTATACAGTATATAATATATATTTGTTGAAATTTGATATTTTATGTACAGTATATAATATATATTTTTTGAAATTTTATATTTTATGTACAGTATATAATATATATTTGGTGTACTTTCATATTTTATGTACAGTATCTAGTATATATTTGGTGACATTTGATATTTTATGTACAGTGTATAATATATATTTGTTGAAATTTTATATTTTATGTACAGTACATAATACATATTTGGTGTACTTTCATATTTAATGTACAGTATATAGTATATATTTGGTGACATTTGATATTTTATATACAGTATATTATATATATTTGTTGAAATTTGATATTTTATGTACAGTATATAATATACATTTGGTGTACTTTCATATTTTAAGTGCTGTATATAGTATATATTTGGTGTCATTTGATATTTTATGTACAGTATATAATATATATTTGTTGAAATTTGATATTTTATGTATAGTATGTAATATATATTTGGTGAAATTTTATATATTATGTACAGTATATAATATATATTTGGTGTACTTTCATATTTTATGTACAGTATATAATATATATTTGGTGAAATTTGATATTTTGTATACAGTATATAATATATATTTGTTGAAATTTGATAATTTATGTAAAGTATATAATATATAATTGGTGAAATTTTATATTTTATGTACAGTACATAATATATATTTGGTGTACTTTCTTATTTTATGTACAGTATATAATATATATTTGCTGAAATTTGATATTTTGTATACAGTATATAATATATATTTGTTGAAATTTGATATTTTATGTACAGTATATAATATATATTTTTTGAAATTTTACATTTTATGTACAGTATATAATATATATTTGGTGTACTTTAATATTTTATGTACAGAATATAGTATATATTTGATGACATTTGATATTTTATGTACAGTGTATAATATATATTTGGTGAAATGTTATATTTTATGTACAGTATATGATATATATTTGGTGTACTTTCATATTTTATGTACAGTATATAGTATATATTTGGTGACATTTGATATTTTATGTACAGTGTATAATATATATTTGATGAAATTTTATATTTTATGTACACTATATAATATAAATTTGGTGTACTTTCATATTTAATGTACAGTATATAGTGTTTATTTGGCGACATTTGATATTTGATATACAGTACATAATATATATTTAATGAAATTTGATATTTTTTGTACAGTATATAATATATATTTTTTGAAATTTTATATTTTATGTACAGTATATAATATATATTTGGTGTACTTTCATATTTTATGTACAGTACATAGTATATATTTGGTGACATTTGATATTTTATGTACAGTGTATAATATATATTTGGTGAAATTTTATATTTTATGTACAGTATATAATATATATTTGGTGTACTTTCATATTTTATGTACAGTATATAGTATATATTTGGTGACATTTGATAATTTATGTACAGTGAATAATATATATTTGGTGAAATTTTATATTTTATGTACAGTATATAATATATATTTGTTGTACTTTCATATTTAATGTACAGTATATAGCATATATTTGGTGACATTTGATATTTTATACACAGTATATAATATATATTTGGTGAAATTTTATATTTTATGTACAGTATATAATATATATTTGGTGTACTTTCATATTTTATGTACAGTATAAAGTATATATTTGGTGACATTTGATATTTTATGTACAGTATATAATATATATTTGTTGAAATTTGATATTTTATGTACAGTATATAATATATATTTGTTGAAATTTGATATTTTATGTACAGTATATAATACATATTTGTTGAAATTTGATATTTTATGTACAGTATATAATATATATTTGGTGAAATTTTATATTTTATATACAGTATATAATATATATTTTGTGTACTTTCATATTTTATGTACAGTATATAGCATATATTTGGTGACATTTGATATTTTATGTACAGTATATAATACATATTTGTTCAAATTTGATATTTTATGTATAGTATATAATATATTTTTGGAGAAATTTTATATTTTATGTACAGTATATAATATATATTTGGTGTACTTTCATATTTTATGTACAGTATATAATATATATTTGGTGAAATTTGATATTTTCTATACAGTATATAATATATATTTGTTGAAATTTGATATTTTATGTACAGTATATAATATATATTTTTTGAAATTTTATATTTTATGTACAGTATATAATATATATTTGGTGTACTTTCATATTTTATGTACAGTATATAGTATATATTTGGTGACATTTGATATTTTATGTACAGTGTATAATATATATTTGGTGAAATTTTATATTTTATGTACAGTACATAATATATATTTGGTGTACTTTCATATTTAATGTACAGTATATATTATATATTTGGTGACATTTGATATTTTATATACAGTATATTATATATATTTGTTGAAATTTGATATTTTATGTACAGTATATAATATACATTTGTTGTACTTTCATATTTTATGTGCTGTATATAGTATATATTTGGTGTCATTTGATATTTTATGTACAGTATATAATATATATTTGTTGAAATTTGATATTTTATGTATAGTATGTAATATATATTTGGTGAAATTTTATATTTTATGTACAGTATATAATATATATTTGGTGTACTTTCATATTTTATGTACAGTATATAGTGTATATTTGGTGACATTTGATATTTTATATACAATAAATAAGATATGTTTCTTGAAATTTGATATTTTATGTACAGTATATACTATATATTTGGTGAAATTTGACATTATAGGTACAGTATATAATATATGTTTGGTGAAATTTGATATTTTATATACAGTATATAATATATACTTGGTGAAATTTGATATTTTATGTACAGTATATAATATATATTTTTTGAAATTTTATATTTTATGTACAGTATATAATATATATTTGGTGTACTTTCATATTTTATGTACAGTATATAGTATATATTTGGTGACCTTTGATATTTTATGTACAGTGTATAATATATATTTGGTGAAATTTTATATTTTATGTACAGTATATAATATATATTTGGTGTACTTTCATATTTTATGTACAGTATATAGTATATATTTGGTGACATTTGATATTTTATATACAATATATAATATATATTTGTTGAAATTTGAAATTTTATGTACAGTATATAATTTATATTTGGTGAAATTTGATATTTTATGTACAGTATATAATGTATATTTGGTGTACTTTCATATTTAATGTACAGTATATAGTATATATTTGGTGACATTTCATATTTTATATACAGTATATAATATATATTTTTTGAAATTTTATATTTTATGTACAGTATATAATATATATTTGGTGTACTTTCATATTTTATGTACAGTATATAGTATATATTTGATGACATTTGATATTTTATGTACAGTGTATAATATATATTTGGTGAAATTTTATATTTTATGTACAGTATATGATGTATATTTGGTGTACTTTCATATTTTATGTACAGTATATAGTATATATTTGGTGACATTTGATATTTTATGTACAGTGTATAATATATATTTGGTGAAATTTTATATTTTATGTACACTATATAATATAAATTTGGTGTACTTTCATATTTAATGTACAGTATATAGTGTATATTTGGCGACATTTGATATTTGATATACAGTACATAATATATATTTGTTGAAATTTGATATATTTTGTACAGTATATATTATATATTTTTTGAAATTTTATATTTTATGTACAGTATATAATATATATTTGGTGTACTTTCATATTTTATGTACAGTACATAGTATATATTTGGTGACATTTGATATTTTATGTACAGTGTATAATATATATTTGGTGAAATTTTATATTTTATGTAAAGTATATAATATATATTTGGTGTACTTTCATATTTTATGTACAGTATATAGTATATATTTGGTGACATTTGATATTTTATGTACAGTGTATAATATATATTTGGTGAAATTTTATATTTTATGTACAGTATATAATATATATTTGGTGTACTTTCATGTTTAATGTACAGTATATAGTATATATTTGGTGACATTTGATATTTTATACACAGTATATAATATATATTTGTTGAAATTTGATATTTTATGTACAGTATATAATATATATTTGGTGTACTTTCATGTTTAATGTACAGTATAGAGTATATATTTGGTGACATTTGATATTTTATGTACAGTATATAATATATATTTGTTGAAATTTGATATTTTATGTACAGTATATAATATATATTTGTTGAAATTTGATATTTTATGTACAGTATATAATATATATTTGTTGAAATTTGATATTTTAAGTACAGTATATAATATATATTTGGTGAAATTTTATATTTTATGTACAGTATATAATATATATTTGGTGTACTTTCATATTTTATGTACAGTATATAGCATATATTTGGTGACATTTGATATTTTATGTACAGTATATAATACATATTTGTTGAAATTTGATATTTTATGTATAGTATATAATATATTTTTGGTGAAATTTTATATTTTATGTACAGTATATAATATATATTTGGTGTACTTTCATATTTTATGTACAGTATATAATATATATTTGGTGAAATTTCATATTTTCTATACAGTATATAATATATATTTGTTGAAATTTGATATTTTATGTACAGAATATAATATATATTTTTTGAAATTTTATATTTTATGTACAGTATATAATATATATTTGGTGTACTTTCATATTTTATGTACAGTATCTAGTATATATTTGGTGACATTTGATATTTTATGTACAGTGTATAATATATATTTGGTGAAATTTTATATTTTATGTACAGTACATAATATATATTTGGTGTACTTTCATATTTAATGTACAGTATATAGTATATATTTGGTGACATTTGATATTTTATATACAGTATATTATATATATTTGTTGAAATTTGATATTTTATGTACAGTATATAATATACATTTGGTGTACTTTCATATTTTAAGTGCTGTATATAGTATATATTTGGTGTCATTTGATATTTTATGTACAGTATATAATATATATTTGTTGAAATTTCATATTTTATGTATAGTATGTAATATATATTTGGTGAAATTTTATATTTTATGTACAGTATATAATATATATTTGGAGGACTTTCATATTTTATGTACAGCATATAATATATATTTGGTGAAATTTGATATTTTGTATACAGTATATAATACATATTTGTTGAAATTTGATAATTTATGTAAAGTATATAATATATAATTGGTGAAATTTTATATTTTATGTACAGTACATAATATATATTTGGTGTACTTTCTTATTTTATGTACAGTGTATAATATATATTTGCTGAAATTTGATATTTTGTATACAGTATATAATATATATTTGTTGAAATTTGATATTTTATGTACAGTAGATAATATATACTTTTTGAAATTTTATATTTTATGTACAGTATATAATATATATTTGGTGTACTTTCATATTTTGTGTACAGTATATAGTATATATTTGGTGACTTTTGACTTTTTATATACAGTATACAATATATATTTGTTGAAATTTGATATCTTATGTACAGTATATAATATATATTTTTTGAAATTTTACATTTTATGTACAGTATATAATATATATTTAGTGTATTTTCATATTTTATGTACAGTATATAGTATATATTTGGTGACATTTGATATTTTATGTACAGTGTATAATATATATTTGGTGAAATTTTATATTTTATGTACAGTATATAATATATATTTGGTGTACTTTCATATTTTATGTACAGCATATAGTGTATATTTGGTGACATTTGATATTTTATATACAATAAATAAGATATGTTTCTTGAAATTTGATATTTTATGTACAGTATATACTATATATTTGGTGAAATTTGACATTATAGGTACAGTATAAAATATATGTTTGGTGAAATTTGATATTTTATATACAGTATATAATATATATTTGGTGAAATTTGATATTTTATGTACAGTATATAATATATATTTTTTGAAATTTTATATTTTGTGTACAGTATATAATATATATTTGGTGGACTTTCATATTTTATGTACAGTATATAGTATATATTTGGTGACCTTTGATATTTTATGTACGGTGTATAATATATATTTGGTGACATTTTATATTTTATGTACAGTATATAATATATATTTGGTGTACTTTCATATTTTATGTACAGTATATAGTATATATTTGGTGACATTTGATATTTTATATACAATATATAATATATATTTGTTGAAATTTGATACTTTATGTACAGTATATAATATATATTTGGTGACATTTTATATTTTATGTACAGTATATAAGATATATTTGGTGTACTTTCATATTTTATGTACAGTATATAGTATATATTTGGTGACATTTGATATTTTATATACAATAAATAAGATATGTTTCTTGAAATTTGATATTTTATGTACAGTATATACTATATATTCGGTGAAATTTTATATTTTATGTACAGTATATAAGATATATTTGGTGTACTTTCATATTTTATGTACAGTATATAGTATATATTTGGTGACATTTGATATTTTATGTACAGTATATAATATATATTTGTTGAAATTTGATATTTTATGTATAGTATATAATACATATTTGGTGAAATTTCATATTTTATATACCGTATATAATATATATTTGGTGTACTTTCATATTTTATGTACAGTATAGAGTATATATTTGGTGACAGTTGATATTTTATGTACAGTATATAATGTATATTTTTTGAAATTTTATATTTTATGTACAGTATATAACATATATTTGGTGTACTTTCATCTTTTGTGTACAGTATATAGTATATATTTGGTGACTTTTGACATTTTATATACAGTATATAATATATATTTGTTGAAATTTGATATCTTATGTACAGTGTATAATATATATTTTTTGAAATTTTATATTTTATGTACAGTATATAATATATATTTGGTGTACTTTCATATTTTATGTACAGTATATAGTATATATTTGGTGACCTTTGATATTTTATGTACAGTGTATAATATATATTTGGTGAAATTTTATATTTTATGTACAGTATATAATATATATTTGGTGTACTTTCATATTTTATGTACAGTATATAGTGTATATTTGGTGACATTTGATATTTTATATACAATAATTAAGATATGTTTCTTGAAATTTGATATTTTATGTACAGTATATTCTATATATTTGGTGAACTTTGACATTATAGGTACAGTATATAATATATGTTTGGTGAAATTTGATATTTTATATACAGTATATAATATATATTTGGTGAAATTTGATATTTTATGTACAGTATATAATATATATTTGGTGAAATTTTATATTTTATGTACAGTATATAATGTATATTTGGTGGACTTTCATATTTTATGTACAGTATATAGTATATATTTGGTGACCTTTGATATTTTATGTACAGTGAATAATATATATTTGGTGAAATTTTATATTTTATGTACAGTATATAATATATATTTGGTGTACTTTCATATTTTATGTACAGTATATAGTATATATTTGGTGACATTTGATATTTTATACACAGCATATAATATATATTTGTTGAAATTTGATATTTTATGTACAGTATATAATATATATTTGGTGAAATTTTATATTTTATGTACAGTATATAAGATATATTTGGTGTACTTTCATATTTTATGTACAGTATAGAGTATATATTTGGTGACATTTGATATTTTATATACAATAAATAAGATATGTTTCTTGAAATTTGATATTTTATGTACAGTATATACTATATATTTGGTGAAATTATATATTTTATGTACAGTATATAAGATATATTTGGTGTACTTTCATATTTTATGTACAGTATATAGTATATATTTGGTGACATTTGATATTTTATATACAATAAATAAGATATGTTTCTTGAAATTTGATATTTTATGTACAGTATATACTATATATTCGGTGAAATTTTATATTTTATGTACAGTATATAAGATATATTTGGTGTACTTTCATATTTTATGTACAGTATATAGTATATATTTGGTGACATTTGATATTTTATGTACAGTATATAATATATATTTGTTGAAATTTGATATTTTATGTATAGTATATAATACATATTTGGTGAAATTTCATATTTTATATACCGTATATAATATATATTTGGTGTACTTTCATATTTTATGTACAGTATAGAGTATATATTTGGTGACAGTTGATATTTTATGTACAGTATATAATGTATATTTTTTGAAATTTTATATTTTATGTACAGTATATAATATATATTTGGTGTACTTTCATCTTTTGTGTACAGTATATAGTATATATTTGGTGACTTTTGACATTTTATATACAGTATATAATATATATTTGTTGAAATTTGATATCTTATGTACAGTGTATAATATATATTTTTTGAAATTTTATATTTTATGTACAGTATATAATATATGTTTGGTGTACTTTCATATTTTATGTACAGTATATAGTGTATATTTGGTGACATTTGATATTTTATATACAATAATTAAGATATGTTTCTTGAAATTTGATATTTTATGTACAGTATATACTATATATTTGGTGAAATTTGACATTATAGGTACAGTATATAATATATGTTTGGTGAAATTTGATATTTTATATACAGTATATAATATATATTTGGTGAAATTTGATATTTTATGTACAGTATATAATATATATTTGGTGAAATTTTATATTTTATGTACAGTATATAATATATATTTGGTGGACTTTCATATTTTATGTACAGTATATAGTATATATTTGGTGACCTTTGATATTTTATGTACAGTGAATAATATATATTTGGTGAAATTTTATATTTTATGTACAGTATATAATATATATTTGGTGTACTTTCATATTTTATGTACAGTATATAGTATATATTTGGTGACATTTGATATTTTATATACAATATATAATATATATTTGTTGAAATTTGATATTTTATGTACAGTATATAATATATATTTGGTGAAATTATATATTTTATGTACAGTATATAAGATATATTTGGTGTACTTTCATATTTTATGTACAGTATATAGTATATATTTGGTGACATTTGATATTTTATATACAATAAATAAGATATGTTTCTTGAAATTTGATATTTTATGTACAGTATATACTATATATTTGGTGAAATTATATATTTTATGTACAGTGTATAAGATATATTTGGTGTACTTTCATATTTTATGTACAGTATATAGTATATATTTGGTGACATTTGATATTTTATATACAATAAATAAGATATGTTTCTTGAAATTTGATATTTTATGTACAGTATATACTATATATTCGGTGAAATTTTATATTTTATGTTCAGTATATAAGATATATTTGGTGTACTTTCATATTTTATGTACAGTATATAGTATACATTTGGTGACATTTGATATTTTATGTACAGTATATAATATATATTTGTTGAAATTTGATATTTTATGTATAGTATATAATACATATTTGGTGAAATTTCATATTTTATATACCGTATATAATATATATTTGGTGTACTTTCATATTTTATGTACAGTATAGAGTATATATTTGGTGACAGTTGATATTTTATGTACAGTATATAATGTATATTTTTTGAAATTTTATATTATATGTACAGTATATAATATATATTTGGTGTACTTTCATCTTTTGTGTACAGTATATAGTATATATTTGGTGACTTTTGACATTTTATATACAGTATATAATATATATTTGTTGAAATTTGATATCTTATGTACAGTGTATAATATATATTTTTTGAAATTTTATATTTTATGTACAGTATATAATATATGTTTGGTGTACTTTCATATTTTATGTACAGTATATAGTATATATTTGGTGACCTTTGATATTTTATGTACAGTGTATAATATATATTTGGTGAAATTTTATATTTTATGTACAGTATATAATATATATTTGGTGTACTTTCATATTTTATGTACAGTATATAGTGTATATTTGGTGACATTTGATATTTTATATACAATAATTAAGATATGTTTCTTGAAATTTGATATTTTATGTACAGTATATACTATATATTTGGTGAAATTTGACATTATAGGTACAGTATATAATATATGTTTGGTGAAATTTGATATTTTATATACAGTATATAATATATATTTGGTGAAATTTGATATTTTATGTACAGTATATAATATATATTTGGTGAAATTTTATATTTTATGTACAGTATATAATATATATTTGGTGGACTTTCATATTTTATGTACAGTATATAGTATATATTTGGTGACCTTTGATATTTTATGTACAGTGAATAATATATATTTGGTGAAATTTTATATTTTATGTACAGTATATAATATATATTTGGTGTACTTTCATATTTTATGTACAGTATATAGTATATATTTGGTGACATTTGATATTTTATATACAATATATAATATATATTTGTTGAAATTTGATATTTTATGTACAGTATATAATATATATTTGGTGAAATTATATATTTTATGTACAGTATATAAGATATATTTGGTGTACTTTCATATTTTATGTACAGTATATAGTATATATTTGGTGACATTTGATATTTTATATACAATAAATAAGATATGTTTCTTGAAATTTGATATTTTATGTACAGTATATACTATATATTTGGTGAAATTTTATATTTTATGTACAGTATATAAGATATATTTGGTGTACTTTTATTTTATGTACAGTATATAGTATATATTTGGTGACATTTGATATTTTATATACAATATATAATATATATTTGTTGAAATTTGAAATTTTATGTACAGTATATAATTTATATTTGGTGAAATTTGGTATTTTATCTACAGTATATAATGTATATTTGGTGTACTTTCATATTTAATGTACAGTATATAGTATATATTTGGTGACATTTCATATTTTATATACAGTATATAATATATATTTTTTGAAATTTTATATTTTATGTACAGTATATAATATATATTTGGTGTACTTTCATATTTTATGTACAGTATATAGTACATATTTGATGACATTTGATATTTTATGTACAGTGTAGAATATATATTTGGTGAAAATTTATATTTTATGTAAAGTATATGATATATATTTGGTGTACTTTCATATTTTATGTACAGTATATAGTATATATTTGGTGACATTTGAGATTTTATGTACAGTGTATAATATATATTTGGTGAAATTTTATATTTTATGTACACTATATAATATAAATTTGGTGTACTTTCATATTTAATGTACAGTATATAGTGTATATTTGGCGACATTTGATATTTGATATACAGTACATAATATATATTTGTTGAAATTTGATATTTTTTGTACAGTATATAATATATATTTTTTGAAATTTTATATTTTATGTACAGTATATAATATATATTTGGTGTACTTTCATATTTTATGTACAGTACATAGTATATGTTTGGTGACATTTGATATTTTATGTACAGTGTATAATATATATTTGGTGAAATTTTATATTTTATGTACAGTATATAATATATATTTGGTGTACTTTCATATTTTATGTACAGTATATCGTATATATTTGGTGACATTTGATATTTTATGTACAGTGTATAATATATATTTGGTGAAATTTTATATTTTATGTACAGTATATAATATATATTTGGTGTACTTTCATATTTAATGTACAGTATATAGTATATATTTGGTGACATTTGATATTTTATACACAGTTTATAATATATATTTGTTGAAATTTGATATTTTATGTACAGTATATAATATATATTTGGTGAAATTTTATATTTTATGTACAGTATATAATATATATTTGGTGTACTTTCATATTTTATGTACAGTATTGAGTATATATTTGGTGACATTTGATATTTTATGTAAAGTATATAATATATATTTGTTGAAATTTGATATTTTATGTATAGTATATAATATATATTTGTTGAAATTTGATATTTTATGTACAGTATATAATATATATTTGTTGAAGTTTGATATTTTATGTACAGTATATAATATATATTTGGTGAAATTTGATATTTTATGTACAGTATATAATATATATTTGGTGTACTTTCATATTTTATGTACAGTATATAGCATATATTTGGTGACATTTGATATTTTATGTACAGTATATAATACATATTTGTTGAAATTTGATATTATATGTATAGTATATAATATATTTTTGGTGAAATTTTATATTTTATGTACAGTATATAATATATATTTGGTGTACTTTCATATTTTATGTACAGTATATAATATATATTTGGTGAAATTTGATATTTTCTATACAGTATATAATATATATTTGTTGAAATTTGATATTTTATGTACAGTATATAATATATATTTTTTGAAATTTTATATTTTATGTACAGTATATAATATATATTTGGTGTACTTTCATATTTTATGTACAGTATATAGTATGTATTTGGTGACATTTGATATTTTATGTACAGTGTATAATATATATTTGGTGAAATTTTATATTTTATGTACAGTACATAATATATATTTGGTGTACTTTCATATTTAATGTACAGTATATAGTATATATTTGGTGACATTTGATATTTTATATACAGAATATTATATATATTTGTTGAAATTTGATATTTTATGTACAGTATATAATATACATTTGGTGTACTTTCATATTTTATGTGGTGTATATAGTATATATTTTGTGTCTTTTGATATTTTATGTACAGTATATAATATATATTTGTTGAAATTTGATATTTTATGTATAGTATATAATATATATTTGGTGAAATTTTATATTTTATGTACAGTATATAATATATATTTGGTGTACTGTCATATTTTATGTACAGTATATAATATATATTTGGTGAAATTTGATATTTTGTATACAGTATATAATATATATTTGTTGAAATTTGATATTTTATGTAAAGTATATAATATATAATTGGTGAAATTTTATATTTTATGTACAGTACATAATATATATTTGGTGTACTTTCTTATTTTATGTACAGTATATAATATATATTTGCTGAAATTTGATATTTTGTATACAGTATATAATATATATTTGTTGAAATTTGATATTTTATGTACAGTATATAATATATATTTTTTGAAATTTTATATTTTATGTACAGTATATAATATATATTTGGTGTACTTTCATATTTTGTGTACAGTATATAGTATATATTTGGTGACTTTTGACATTTTATATACAGTATACAACATATATTTGTTGAAATTTGATATCTTATGTACAGTATATAATATATATTTTTTGAAATTTTACATTTTATTTACAGTATATAATATATATTTGGTGTACTTTCATATTTTATGTACAGTATATAGTATATATTTGGTGACATTTGATATTTTATGTACAGTGTATAATATATATTTGGTGAATTTTTATATTTTATGTACAGTATATAAAATATATTTGGTGTACTTTCATATTTTATGTACAGTATATAGTGTATATTTGGTGACATTTGATATTTTATATACAATAAATAAGATATGTTTCTTGAAATTTGATATTTTATGTACAGTATATACTATATATTTGGTGAAATTTGACATTATAGGTACAGTATAAAATATATGTTTGGTGAAATTTGATATTTTATATAAAGTATATAATATATATTTGGTGAAATTTGATATTTTATGTACAGTATATAATATATATTTTTTGAAATTTTATATTTTATGTACAGTATATAATATATATTTGGAGGACTTTCATATTTTATGTACAGTATATAGTATATATTTGGCGACATTTGATATTTTATATACAGTATATAATATATATTTGTTAAAATTTGATATTTTATGTACACTATATTATATATATTTTTTGAAATTTTATATTTTATGTACAGTATATAATATATATTTGGAGTACTTTCATATTTTATGTACAGTACATAGTATATATTTGGTGACATTTGATATTTTATGTACAGTGTATAATATATATTTGGTGCAATTTTATATTTTATGTACAGTATATAATATATATTTGGTGTACTTTCATATTTTATGTACAGTGTATAGTATATATTTGGTGACATTTGATATTTTATATACAATAAAAGATATTACTCTTGAAATTTGATATTTTATGTACAGTATATACTATATGTTTGGTGAAATTTGATATTTTATGTACAGTATATAGTATACATTTGTTGAAATTTGATATTTTATGTACAGTGTATAATTTATATTTGGTGTACTTTCATATTTTATTTACAGTATATAGTATATATTTGGTGACATTTGATATTTTATGTACAGTGTATAATATATATTTGGTTAAATTTTATATTTTATGTACAGTATATAATATATATTTGGTGTACTTTCATATTTTATGTACAGTATATAGTGTATATTTGGTGACATTTGATATTTTATATACAATAAATAAGATATGTTTCTTGAAATTTGATATTTTATGTACAGTATATACTATATATTTGGTGAAATTTGACACTATAGGTACAATATATAATATATGTTTGGTGAAATTTGATATTTTATATACAGTATATAATATATATTTGGTGAAATTTGATATTTTATGTACAGTATATAATATATATTTTTTGAAATTTTATATTTTATGTACAGTATATAATATATATTTGGTGTACTTTCATATTTTATGTACAGTATATAATATATATTTGGTGAAATTTGATATTTTGTATACAGTATATAATACATATTTGTTGAAATTTGATAATTTATGTAAAGTAAATAATATATAATTGGTGAAATTTTATATTTTATGTACAGTACATAATATATATTTGGTGTACTTTCTTATTTTATGTACAGTATATAATATATATTTGCTGAAATTTGATATTTTCTATACAGTATATAATATATATTTGTTGAAATTTGATATTTTATGTACAGTATGTAATATATACTTTTTGAAATTTTATATTTTATGTACAGTATATAATATATATTTGGTGTACTTTCATATTTTGTGTACAATATATAGTATATATTTGGTGACTTTTGACATTTTATATACAGTATACAATATATATTTGTTGAAATTTGATATCTTATGTACAGTATATAATATATATTTTTTGAAATTTTACATTTTATGTACAGTATATAATATATATTTGGTGTACTTTCATATTTTATGTACAGTATATAGTATATATTTGGTGACATTTGATATTTTATGTACAGTGTATAATATATATTTGGTGAAATTTTATATTTTATGTACAGTATATAATATACATTTGGTGTACTTTCATATTTTATGTACAGTATATAGTGTATATTTGGTGACATTTGATATTTTATATACAATAAATAAGATATGTTTCTTGAAATTTGATATTTTATGTACAGTATATACTATATATTTGGTGAAATTTGACATTATACGTACAGTATAAAATATATGTTTGGAGAAATTTGATATTTTATATACAGTATATAATATATATTTGGTGAAATTTGATATTTTATGTACAGTATATAATATATATTTTTTGAAATTTTATATTTTATGTACGGTATATAATATATATTTGGTGTACTTTCATATTTTATGTACAGTATATAGTATATATTTGGTGACCTTTGATATTTTATGTACGGTGTATAATATATATTTTTTGAATTTTTATATTTTATGTTCAGTATATAATATATATTTGGTGTACTTTCATATTTTATGTACAGTATATAGAATATATTTGGTGACATTTGATATTTTATGTACAGTGTATAATATATATTTGGTGAAATTTTATATTTTATGTACAGTATATAATATATATTAGGTGTACTTTCATATTTTATGTACAGTATATAGTGTATATTTGGTGACATTTGATATTTTATATACAATAAATAAGATATGTTTCTTGAAATTTGATATTTTATGTACAGTGTATACAATATATTTGGTGAAATTTGACATTATAGGTACAGTGTATAATGTATGTTTGGTGAAATTTGATATTTTATATACAGTATATATTATATATTTGGTGTAATTTGATATTTTATGTACAGTATATAATATATATTTGGTGAAATTTTATATTTTATGTACAGTATATAAGATATATTTGGTGTACTTTCATATTTTATGTACAGTATATAGTATATATTTGGTGACATTTGATATTTTATATACAATAAATAAGATATGTTTCTTGAAATTTGATATTTCATGTACAGTATATACTATATATTTGGTGAAATTTGACATTATAGGTACAGTATATAATATATGTTTGGTGAAATTTGATATTTTATATACAGTATATAATATATACTTGGTGAAATTTGATATTTTATGTACAGTATATAATATATATTTGGTGAAATTTGATATTTTCTATACAATATATAATATATATTTGTTGAAATTTGATATTTTATGTACAGTATATAATATATATTTTTTGAAATTTCATATTTTATGTACAGTATATAATATATATTTGGTGTACTTTCATATTTTATGTACGGTATATAGTATATATTTGGTGACATTTGATATTTTATGTACAGTGTATAATATATATTTGGTGAAATTTTATATTTTATGTACAGTACATAATATATATTTGGTGTACTTTCATATTTAATGTACAGTATATATTATATATTTGGTGACATTTGATATTTTATATACAGTATATTATATATATTTGTTGAAATTTGATATTTTATGTACAGTATATAATATACATTTGTTGTACTTTCATATTTTATGTGCTGTATATAGTATATATTTGGTGTCATTTGATATTTTATGTACAGTATATAATATATATTTGTTGAAATTTGATATTTTATGTATAGTATGTAATATATATTTGGTGAAATTTTATATTTTATGTACAGTATATAATATATATTTGGTGTACTTTCATATTTTATGTACAGTATATAGTGTATATTTGGTGACATTTGATATTTTATATACAATAAATAAGATATGTTTCTTGAAATTTGATATTTTATGTACAGTATATACTATATATTTGGTGAAATTTGACATTATAGGTACAGTATATAATATATGTTTGGTGAAATTTGATATTTTATATACAGTATATAATATATACTTGGTGAAATTTGATATTTTATGTACAGTATATAATATATATTTTTTGAAATTTTATATTTTGTGTACAGTATATAATATATATTTGGTGTACTTTCATATTTTATGTACAGTACATAGTATATATTTGTTGAAATTTGATATTTTATGTACAGTGTATAATATATATTTGGTGAAATTTTATATTTTATGTACAGTATATAATATATATTTGGTGTACTTTCATATTTTATGTACAGTATCTAGTATATATTTGGTGACATTTGATATTTTATGTACAGTGTATAATATATATTTGGTGAAATTTTATATTTTATGTACAGTATATAATATATATTTGGTGTACTTTCATGTTTAATGTACAGTATATAGTATATATTTGGTGACATTTGATATTTTATACACAGTATATAATATATATTTGTTGAAATTTGATATTTTATGTACAGTATATAATATATATTTGGTGTACTTTCATGTTTAATGTACAGTATAGAGTATATATTTGGTGACATTTGATATTTTATGTACAGTATATAATATATATTTGTTGAAATTTGATATTTTATGTACAGTATATAATATATATTTGTTGAAATTTGATATTTTATGTACAGTATATAATATATATTTGTTGAAATTTGATATTTTATGTACAGTATATAATATATATTTGGTGAAATTTTATATTTTATGTACAGTATATAATATATATTTGGTGTACTTTCATATTTTATGTACAGTATATAGCATATATTTGGTGACATTTGATATTTTATGTACAGTATATAATACATATTTGTTGAAATTTGATATTTTATGTATAGTATATAATATATTTTTGGTGAAATTTTATATTTTATGTACAGTATATAATATATATTTGGTGTACTTTCATATTTTATGTACAGTATATAATATATATTTGGTGAAATTTCGTATTTTCTATACAGTATATAATATATATTTGTTGAAATTTGATATTTTATGTACAGAATATAATATATATTTTTTGAAATTTTATATTTTATGTACAGTATATAATATATATTTGGTGTACTTTCATATTTTATGTACAGTATCTAGTATATATTTGGTGACATTTGATATTTTATGTACAGTGTATAATGTATATTTGGTGAAATTTTATATTTTATGTACAGTACATAATATATATTTGGTGTACTTTCATATTTAATGTACAGTATATAGTATATATTTGGTGACATTTGATATTTTATATACAGTATATTATATATATTTGTTGAAATTTGTTATTTTATGTACAGTATATAATATACATTTGGTGTACTTTCATATTTTAAGTGCTGTATATAGTATATATTTGGTGTCATTTGATATTTTATGTACAGTATATAATATATATTTGTTGAAATTTGATATTTTATGTATAGTATGTAATATATATTTGGTGAAATTTTATATTTTATGTACAGTATATAATATATATTTGGAGGACTTTCATATTTTATGTACAGCATATAATATATATTTGGTGAAATTTGATATTTTGTATACAGTATATAATACATATTTGTTGAAATTTGATAATTTATGTAAAGTACATAATATATAATTGGTGAAATTTTATATTTTATGTACAGTACATAATATATATTTGGTGTACTTTCTTATTTTATGTACAGTGTATAATATATATTTGCTGAAATTTGATATTTTGTATACAGTATATAATATATATTTGTTGAAATTTGATATTTTATGTACAGTAGATAATATATACTTTTTGAAATTTTATATTTTATGTACAGTATATAATATATATTTGGTGTAATTTCATATTTTGTGTACAGTATATAGTATATATTTGGTGACTTTTGACTTTTTATATACAGTATACAATATATATTTGTTGAAATTTGATATCTAATGTACAGTATATAATATATATTTTTTGAAATTTTACATTTTATGTACAGTATATAATATATATTTAGTGTACTTTCATATTTTATGTACAGTATATAGTATATATTTGGTGACATTTGATATTTTATGTACAGTGTATAATATATATTTGGTGAAATTTTATATTTTATGTACAGTATATAATATATATTTGGTGTACTTTCATATTTTATGTACAGCATATAGTGTATATTTGGTGACATTTGATATTTTATATACAATAAATAAGATATGTTTCTTGAAATTTGATATTTTATGAACAGTATATACTATATATTTGGTGAAATTTGACATTATAGGTACAGTATAAAATATATGTTTGGTGAAATTTGATATTTTATATACAGTATATAATATATATTTGGTGAAATTTGATATTTTATGTACAGTATATAATATATATTTTTTGAAATTTTATATTTTGTGTACAGTATATAATATATATTTGGTGGACTTTCATATTTTATGTACAGTATATAGTATATATTTGGTGACCTTTGATATTTTATGTACGGTGTATAATATATATTTGGTGACATTTTATATTTTATGTACAGTATATAATATATATTTGGTGTACTTTCATATTTTATGTACAGTATATAGTATATATTTGGTGACATTTGATATTTTATATACAATATATAATATATATTTGTTGAAATTTGATAGTTTATGTACAGTATATAATATATATTTGGTGAAATTTTATATTTTATGTACAGTATATAAGATATATTTGGTGTACTTTCATATTTTATGTACAGTATATAGTATATATTTGGTGACATTTGATATTTTATATACAATAAATAAGATATGTTTCTTGAAATTTGATATTTTATGTACAGTATATACTATATATTCGGTGAAATTTTATATTTTATGTATATAATATATACATAAAATATAATATAAAGTATATAATATATAATATATAAAGTATATAATATATATTTGGTGTACTTTCATATTTTATGTACAGTATATAGTATATATTTGGTGACATTTGATATTTTATGTACAGTATATAATATATATTTGTTGAAATTTGATATTTTATGTATAGTATATAATACATATTTGGTGAAATTTCATATTTTATATACCGTATATAATATATATTTGGTGTACTTTCATATTTTATGTACAGTATAGAGTATATATTTGGTGACAGTTGATATTTTATGTACAGTATATAATGTATATTTTTTGAAATTTTATATTTTATGTACAGTATATAATATATATTTGGTGTACTTTCATCTTTTGTGTACAGTATATAGTATATATTTGGTGACTTTTGACATTTTATATACAGTATATAATATATATTTGTTGAAATTTGATATCTTATGTACAGTGTATAATATATATTTTTTGAAATTTTATATTTTATGTACAGTATATAATATATATTTGGTGTACTTTCATATTTTATGTACAGTATATAGTATATATTTGGTGACCTTTGATATTTTATGTACAGTGTATAATATATATTTGGTGAAATTTTATATTTTATGTACAGTATATAATATATATTTGGTGTACTTTCATATTTTATGTACAGTATATAGTGTATATTTGGTGACATTTGATATTTTATATACAATAATTAAGATATGTTTCTTGAAATTTGATATTTTATGTACAGTATATACTATATATTTGGTGAAATTTGACATTATAGGTACAGTATATAATATATGTTTGGTTAAATTTGATATTTTATATACAGTATATAATATATATTTGGTGAAATTTGATATTTTATGTACAGTATATAATATATATTTGGTGAAATTTTATATTTTATGTACAGTATATAATATATATTTGGTGTACTTTCATATTTTATGTACAGTACATAGTATATATTTGGTGACATTTGATATTTTATGTACAGTGTATAATATATATTTGGTGAAATTTTATATTTTATGTACAGTATATAATATATATTTGGTGTACTTTCATATTTTATGTACAGTATATAGTATATATTTGGTGACATTTGATATTTTATGTACAGTGTATAATATATATTTGGTGAAATTTTATATTTTATGTACAGTATACAATATATATTTGGTGTACTTTCATGTTTAATGTACAGTATATAGTATATATTTGGTGACATTTGATATTTTATACACAGTATATAATATATATTTGTTGAAATTTGATATTTTATGTACAGTATATAATATATATTTAGTGTACTTTCATGTTTAATGTACAGTATAGAGTATATATTTGGTGACATTTGATATTTTATGTACAGTATATAATATATATTTGTTGAAATTTGATATTTTATGTACAGTATATAATATATATTTGTTGAAATTTGATATTTTATGTACAGTATATAATATATATTTGTTGAAATTTGATATTTTAAGTACAGTATATAATATATATTTGGTGAAATTTTATATTTTATGTACAGTATATAATATATATTTGGTGTACTTTCATATTTTATGTACAGTATATAGCATATATTTGGTGACATTTGATATTTTATGTACAGTATATAATACATATTTGTTGAAATTTGATATTTTATGTATAGTATATAATATATTTTTGGTGAAATTTTATATTTTATGTACAGTATATAATATATATTTGGTGTACTTTCATATTTTATGTACAGTATATAATATATATTTGGTGAAATTTCATATTTTCTATACAGTATATAATATATATTTGTTGAAATTTGATATTTTATGTACAGAATATAATATATATTTTTTGAAATTTTATATTTTATGTACAGTATATAATATATATTTGGTGTACTTTCATATTTTATGTACAGTATCTAGTATATATTTGGTGACATTTGATATTTTATGTACAGTGTATAATATATATTTGGTGAAATTTTATATTTTATGTACAGTACATAATATATATTTGGTGTACTTTCATATTTAATGTACAGTATATAGTATATATTTGGTGACATTTGATATTTTATATACAGTATATTATATATATTTGTTGAAATTTGATATTTTATGTACAGTATATAATATACATTTGGTGTACTTTCATATTTTAAGTGCTGTATATAGTATATATTTGGTGTCATTTGATATTTTATGTACAGTATATAATATATATTTGTTGAAATTTCATATTTTATGTATAGTATGTAATATATATTTGGTGAAATTTTATATTTTATGTACAGTATATAATATATATTTGGAGGACTTTCATATTTTATGTACAGCATATAATATATATTTGGTGAAATTTGATATTTTGTATACAGTATATAATACATATTTGTTGAAATTTGATAATTTATGTAAAGTATATAATATATAATTGGTGAAATTTTATATTTTATGTACAGTACATAATATATATTTGGTGTACTTTCTTATTTTATGTACAGTGTATAATATATATTTGCTGAAATTTGATATTTTGTATACAGTATATAATATATATTTGTTGAAATTTGATATTTTATGTACAGTAGATAATATATACTTTTTGAAATTTTATATTTTATGTGCAGTATATAATATATATTTGGTGTACTTTCATATTTTGTGTACAGTATATAGTATATATTTGGTGACTTTTGACTTTTTATATACAGTATACAATATATATTTGTTGAAATTTGATATCTTATGTACAGTATATAATATATATTTTTTGAAATTTTACATTTTATGTACAGTATATAATATATATTTAGTGTACTTTCATATTTTATGTACAGTATATAGTATATATTTGGTGACATTTGATATTTTATGTACAGTGTATAATATATATTTGGTGAAATTTTATATTTTATGTACAGTATATAATATATATTTGGTGTACTTTCATATTTTATGTACAGCATATAGTGTATATTTGGTGACATTTGATATTTTATATACAATAAATAAGATATGTTTCTTGAAATTTGATATTTTATGTACAGTATATACTATATATTTGGTGAAATTTGACATTATAGGTACAGTATAAAATATATGTTTGGTGAAATTTGATATTTTATATACAGTATATAATATATATTTGGTGAAATTTGATATTTTATGTACAGTATATAATATATATTTTTTGAAATTTTATATTTTGTGTACAGTATATAATATATATTTGGTGGACTTTCATATTTTATGTACAGTATATAGTATATATTTGGTGACCTTTGATATTTTATGTACGGTGTATAATATATATTTGGTGACATTTTATATTTTATGTACAGTATATAATATATATTTGGTGTACTTTCATATTTTATGTACAGTATATAGTATATATTTGGTGACATTTGATATTTTATATACAATATATAATATATATTTGTTGAAATTTGATACTTTATGTACACTATATAATATATATTTGGTGAAATTTTATATTTTATGTACAGTATTTAAGATATATTTGGTGTACTTTCATATTTTATGTACAGTATATAGTATATATTTGGTGACATTTGATATTTTATATACAATAAATAAGATATGTTTCTTGAAATTTGATATTTTATGTACAGTATATACTATATATTTGGTGAAATTTTATATTTTATGTAAAGTATATAAGATATATTTGGTGTACTTTCATATTTTATGTACAGTATATAGTATATATTTGGTGACATTTGATATTTTATGTACAGTATATAATATATATTTGTTGAAATTTGATATTTTATGTATAGTATATAATACATATTTGGTGAAATTTCATATTTTATATACCGTATATAATATATATTTGGTGTACTTTCATATTTTATGTACAGTATAGAGTATATATTTGGTGACAGTTGATATTTTATGTACAGTATATAATGTATATTTTTTGAAATTTTATATTTTATGTACAGTATATAATATATATTTGGTGTACTTTCATCTTTTGTGTACAGTATATAGTATATATTTGGTGACTTTTGACATTTTATATACAGTATATAATATATTTGTTGAAATTTGATATCTTATGTACAGTGTATAATATATATTTTTTGAAATTTTATATTTTATGTACAGTATATAATATATATTTGGTGTACTTTCATATTTTATGTACAGTATATAGTATATATTTGGTGACCTTTGATATTTTATGTACAGTGTATAATATATATTTGGTGAAATTTTATATTTTATGTACAGTATATAATATATATTTGGTGTACTTTCATATTTTATGTACAGTATATAGTGTATATTTGGTGACATTTGATATTTTATATACAATAATTAAGATATGTTTCTTGAAATTTGATATTTTATGTACAGTATATACTATATATTTGGTGAAATTTGACATTATAGGTACAGTATATAATATATGTTTGGTGAAATTTGATATTTTATATACAGTATATAATATATATTTGGTGAAATTTGATATTTTATGTACAGTATATAATATATATTTGGTGAAATTTTATATTTTATGTACAGTATATAATATATATTTGGTGGACTTTCATATTTTATGTACAGTATATAGTATATATTTGGTGACCTTTGATATTTTATGTACAGTGAATAATATATATTTGGTGAAATTTTATATTTTATGTACAGTATATAATATATATTTGGTGTACTTTCATATTTTATGTACAGTATATAGTATATATTTGGTGACATTTGATATTTTATATACAATATATAATATATATTTGTTGAAATTTGATATTTTATGTACAGTATATAATATATATTTGGTGAAATTATATATTTTATGTACAGTATATAAGATATATTTGGTGTACTTTCATATTTTATGTACAGTATATAGTATATATTTGGTGACATTTGATATTTTATATACAATAAATAAGATATGTTTCTTGAAATTTGATATTTTATGTACAGTATATACTATATATTTGGTGAAATTATATATTTTATGTACAGTATATAAGATATATTTGGTGTACTTTCATATTTTATGTACAGTATATAGTATATATTTGGTGACATTTGATATTTTATATACAATAAATAAGATATGTTTCTTGAAATTTGATATTTTATGTACAGTATATACTATATATTCGGTGAAATTTTATATTTTATGTACAGTATATAAGATATATTTGGTGTACTTTCATATTTTATGTACAGTATATAGTATATATTTGGTGACATTTGATATTTTATGTACAGTATATAATATATATTTGTTGAAATTTGATATTTTATGTATAGTATATAATACATATTTGGTGAAATTTCATATTTTATATACCGTATATAATATATATTTGGTGTACTTTCATATTTTATGTACAGTATAGAGTATATATTTAGTGACAGTTGATATTTTATGTACAGTATATAATGTATATTTTTTGAAATTTTATATTTTATGTACAGTATATAATATATATTTGGTGTACTTTCATCTTTTGTGTACAGTATATAGTATATATTTGGTGACTTTTGACATTTTATATACAGTATATAATATATATTTGTTGAAATTTGATATCTTATGTACAGTGTATAATATATTTTTTTTGAAATTTTATATTTTATGTACAGTATATAATATATGTTTGGTGTACTTTCATATTTTATGTACAGTATATAGTGTATATTTGGTGACATTTGATATTTTATATACAATAATTAAGATATGTTTCTTGAAATTTGATATTTTATGTACAGTATATACTATATATTTGGTGAAATTTGACATTATAGGTACAGTATATAATATATGTTTGGTGAAATTTGATATTTTATATACAGTATATAATATATATTTGGTGAAATTTGATATTTTATGTACAGTATATAATATATATTTGGTGAAATTTTATATTTTATGTACAGTATATAATATATATTTGGTGGACTTTCATATTTTATGTACAGTATATAGTATATATTTGGTGACCTTTGATATTTTATGTACAGTGAATAATATATATTTGGTGAAATTTTATATTTTATGTACAGTATATAATATATATTTGGTGTACTTTCATATTTTATGTACAGTATATAGTATATATTTGGTGACATTTGATATTTTATATACAATATATAATATATATTTGTTGAAATTTGATATTTTATGTACAGTATATAATATATATTTGGTGAAATTATATATTTTATGTACAGTATATAAGATATATTTGGTGTACTTTCATATTTTATGTACAGTATATAGTATATATTTGGTGACATTTGATATTTTATATACAATAAATAAGATATGTTTCTTGAAATTTGATATTTTATGAACAGTATATAGTATATATTTGGTGAAATTATATATTTTATGTACAGTATATAAGATATATTTGGTGTACTTTCATATTTTATGTACAGTATATAGTATATATTTGGTGACATTTGATATTTTATATACAATAAATAAGATATGTTTCTTGAAATTTGATATTTTATGTACAGTATATACTATATATTCGGTGAAATTTTATATTTTATGTACAGTATATAAGATATATTTGGTGTACTTTCATATTTTATGTACAGTATATAGTATATATTTGGTGACATTTGATATTTTATGTACAGTATATAATATATATTTGTTGAAATTTGATATTTTATGTATAGTATATAATACATATTTGGTGAAATTTCATATTTTATATACCGTATATAATATATATTTGGTGTACTTTCATATTTTATGTACAGTATAGAGTATATATTTGGTGACAGTTGATATTTTATGTACAGTATATAATGTATATTTTTTGAAATTTTATATTATATGTACAGTATATAATATATATTTGGTGTACTTTCATCTTTTGTGTACAGTATATAGTATATATTTGGTGACTTTTGACATTTTATATACAGTATATAATATATATTTGTTGAAATTTGATATCTTATGTACAGTGTATAATATATATTTTTTGAAATTTTATATTTTATGTACAGTATATAATATATGTTTGGTGTACTTTCATATTTTATGTACAGTATATAGTATATATTTGGTGACCTTTGATATTTTATGTACAGTGTATAATATATATTTGGTGAAATTTTATATTTTATGTACAGTATATAATATATATTTGGTGTACTTTCATATTTTATGTACAGTATATAGTGTATATTTGGTGACATTTGATATTTTATATACAATAATTAAGATATGTTTCTTGAAATTTGATATTTTATGTACAGTATATACTATATATTTGGTGAAATTTGACATTATAGGTACAGTATATAATATATGTTTGGTGAAATTTGATATTTTATATACAGTATATAATATATATTTGGTGAAATTTGATATTTTATGTACAGTATATAATATATATTTGGTGAAATTTTATATTTTATGTACAGTATATAATATATATTTGGTGGACTTTCATATTTTATGTACAGTATATAGTATATATTTGGTGACCTTTGATATTTTATGTACAGTGAATAATATATATTTGGTGAAATTTTATATTTTATGTACAGTATATAATATATATTTGGTGTACTTTCATATTTTATGTACAGTATATAGTATATATTTGGTGACATTTGATATTTTATATACAATATATAATATATATTTGTTGAAATTTGATATTTTATGTACAGTATATAATATATATTTGGTGAAATTATATATTTTATGTACAGTATATAAGATATATTTGGTGTACTTTCATATTTTATGTACAGTATATAGTATATATTTGGTGACATTTGATATTTTATATACAATAAATAAGATATGTTTCTTGAAATTTGATATTTTATGTACAGTATATACTATATATTTGGTGAAATTTTATATTTTATGTACAGTATATAAGATATATTTGGTGTACTTTTATTTTATGTACAGTATATAGTATATATTTGGTGACATTTGATATTTTATATACAATATATAATATATATTTGTTGAAATTTGAAATTTTATGTACAGTATATAATTTATATTTGGTGAAATTTGGTATTTTATCTACAGTATATAATGTATATTTGGTGTACTTTCATATTTAATGTACAGTATACAGTATATATTTGGTGACATTTCATATTTTATATACAGTATATAATATATATTTTTTGAAATTTTATATTTTATGTACAGTATATAATATATATTTGGTGTACTTTCATATTTTATGTACAGTATATAGTACATATTTGATGACATTTGATATTTTATGTACAGTGTAGAATATATATTTGGTGAAATTTTATATTTTATGTAAAGTATATGATATATATTTGGTGTACTTTCATATTTTATGTACAGTATATAGTATATATTTGGTGACATTTGAGATTTTATGTACAGTGTATAATATATATTTGGTGAAATTTTATATTTTATGTACACTATATAATATAAATTTGGTGTACTTTCATATTTAATGTACAGTATATAGTGTATATTTGGCGACATTTGATATTTGATATACAGTACATAATATATATTTGTTGAAATTTGATATTTTTTGTACAGTATATAATATATATTTTTTGAAATTTTATATTTTATGTACAGTATATAATATATATTTGGTGTACTTTCATATTTTATGTACAGTACATAGTATATGTTTGGTGACATTTGATATTTTATGTACAGTGTATAATATATATTTGGTGAAATTTTATATTTTATGTACAGTATATAATATATATTTGGTGTACTTTCATATTTTATGTACAGTATATCGTATATATTTGGTGACATTTGATATTTTATGTACAGTGTATAATATATATTTGGTGAAATTTTATATTTTATGTACAGTATATAATATATATTTGGTGTACTTTCATATTTAATGTACAGTATATAGTATATATTTGGTGACATTTGATATTTTATACACAGTTTATAATATATATTTGTTGAAATTTGATATTTTATGTACAGTATATAATATATATTTGGTGAAATTTTATATTTTATGTACAGTATATAATATATATTTGGTGTACTTTCATATTTTATGTACAGTATAGAGTATATATTTGGTGACATTTGATATTTTATGTAAAGTATATAATATATATTTGTTGAAATTTGATATTTTATGTATAGTATATAATATATATTTGTTGAAATTTGATATTTTATGTACAGTATATAATATATATTTGTTGAAGTTTGATATTTTATGTACAGTATATAATATATATTTGGTGAAATTTTATATTTTATGTACAGTATATAATATATATTTGGTGTACTTTCATATTTTATGTAAAGTATATAGCATATATTTGGTGACATTTGATATTTTATGTACAGTATATAATACATATTTGTTGAAATTTGATATTATATGTATAGTATATAATATATTTTTGGTGAAATTTTATATTTTATGTACAGTATATAATATATATTTGGTGTACTTTCATATTTTATGTACAGTATATAATATATATTTGGTGAAATTTGATATTTTCTATACAGTATATAATATATATTTGTTGAAATTTGATATTTTATGTACAGTATATAATATATATTTTTTGAAATTTTATATTTTATGTACAGTATATAATATATATTTGGTGTACTTTCATATTTTATGTACAGTATATAGTATGTATTTGGTGACATTTGATATTTTATGTACAGTGTATAATATATATTTGGTGAAATTTTATATTTTATGTACAGTACATAATATATATTTGGTGTACTTTCATATTTAATGTACAGTATATAGTATATATTTGGTGACATTTGATATTTTATATACAGAATATTATATATATTTGTTGAAATTTGATACTTTATGTACAGTATATAATATACATTTGGTGTACTTTCATATTTTATGTGGTGTATATAGTATATATTTTGTGTCTTTTGATATTTTATGTACAGTATATAATATATATTTGTTGAAATTTGATATTTTATGTATAGTATATAATATATATTTGGTGAAATTTTATATTTTATGTACAGTATATAATATATATTTGGTGTACTGTCATATTTTATGTACAGTATATAATATATATTTGGTGAAATTTGATATTTTGTATACAGTATATAATATATATTTGTTGAAATTTGATATTTTATGTAAAGTATATAATATATAATTGGTGAAATTTTATATTTTATGTACAGTACATAATATATATTTGGTGTACTTTCTTATTTTATGTACAGTATATAATATATATTTGCTGAAATTTGATATTTTGTATACAGTATATAATATATATTTGTTGAAATTTGATATTTTATGTACAGTATATAATATATATTTTTTGAAATTTTATATTTTATGTACAGTATATAATATATATTTGGTGTACTTTCATATTTTGTGTACAGTATATAGTATATATTTGGTGACTTTTGACATTTTATATACAGTATACAACATATATTTGTTGAAATTTGATATCTTATGTACAGTATATAATATATATTTTTTGAAATTTTACATTTTATTTACAGTATATAATATATATTTGGTGTACTTTCATATTTTATGTACAGTATATAGTATATATTTGGTGACATTTGATATTTTATGTACAGTGTATAATATATATTTGGTGAATTTTTATATTTTATGTACAGTATATAAAATATATTTGGTGTACTTTCATATTTTATGTACAGTATATAGTGTATATTTGGTGACATTTGATATTTTACATACAATAAATAAGATATGTTTCTTGAAATTTGATATTTTATGTACAGTATATACTATATATTTGGTGAAATTTGACATTATAGGTACAGTATAAAATATATGTTTGGTGAAATTTGATATTTTATATAAAGTATATAATATATATTTGGTGAAATTTGATATTTTATGTACAGTATATAATATATATTTTTTGAAATTTTATATTTTATGTACAGTATATAATATATATTTGGAGGACTTTCATATTTTATGTACAGTATATAGTATATATTTGGCGACATTTGATATTTTATATACAGTATATAATATATATTTGTTAAAATTTGATATTTTATGTACACTATATTATATATATTTTTTGAAATTTTATATTTTATGTACAGTATATAATATATATTTGGTGTACTTTCATATTTTATGTACAGTACATAGTATATATTTGGTGACATTTGATATTTTATGTACAGTGTATAATATATATTTGGTGCAATTTTATATTTTATGTACAGTATATAATATATATTTGGTGTACTTTCATATTTTATGTACAGTGTATAGTATATATTTGGTGACATTTGATATTTTATATACAATAAAAGATATTACTCTTGAAATTTGATATTTTATGTACAGTATATACTATATGTTTGGTGAAATTTGATATTTTATGTACAGTATATAGTATACATTTGTTGAAATTTGATATTTTATGTACAGTGTATAATTTATATTTGGTGTACTTTCATATTTTATTTACAGTATATAGTATATATTTGGTGACATTTGATATTTTATGTACAGTGTATAATATATATTTGGTTAAATTTTATATTTTATGTACAGTATATAATATATATTTGGTGTACTTTCATATTTTATGTACAGTATATAGTGTATATTTGGTGACATTTGATATTTTATATACAATAAATAAGATATGTTTCTTGAAATTTGATATTTTATGTACAGTATATACTATATATTTGGTGAAATTTGACACTATAGGTACAATATATAATATATGTTTGGTGAAATTTGATATTTTATATACAGTATATAATATATATTTGGTGAAATTTGATATTTTATGTACAGTATATAATATATATTTTTTGAAATTTTATATTTTATGTACAGTATATAATATATATTTGGTGTACTTTCATATTTTATGTACAGTATATAATATATATTTGGTGAAGTTTGATATTTTGTATACAGTATATAATACATATTTGTTGAAATTTGATAATTTATGTAAAGTAAATAATATATAATTGGTGAAATTTTATATTTTATGTACAGTACATAATATATATTTGGTGTACTTTCTTATTTTATGTACAGTATATAATATATATTTGCTGAAATTTGATATTTTCTATACAGTATATAATATATATTTGTTGAAATTTGATATTTTATGTACAGTATGTAATATATACTTTTTGAAATTTTATATTTTATGTACAGTATATAATATATATTTGGTGTACTTTCATATTTTGTGTACAATATATAGTATATATTTGGTGACTTTTGACATTTTATATACAGTATACAATATATATTTGTTGAAATTTGATATCTTATGTACAGTATATAATATATATTTTTTGAAATTTTACATTTTATGTACAGTATATAATATATATTTGGTGTACTTTCATATTTTATGTACAGTATATAGTATATATTTGGTGACATTTGATATTTTATGTACAGTGTATAATATATATTTGGTGAAATTTTATATTTTATGTACAGTATATAATATACATTTGGTGTACTTTCATATTTTATGTACAGTATATAGTGTATATTTGGTGACATTTGATATTTTATATACAATAAATAAGATATGTTTCTTGAAATTTGATATTTTATGTACAGTATATACTATATATTTGGTGAAATTTGACATTATACGTACAGTATAAAATATATGTTTGGTGAAATTTGATATTTTATATACAGTATATAATATATATTTGGTGAAATTTGATATTTTATGTACAGTATATAATATATATTTTTTGAAATTTTATATTTTATGTACGGTATATAATATATATTTGGTGGACTTTCATATTTTATGTACAGTATATAGTATATATTTGGTGACCTTTGATATTTTATGTACGGTGTATAATATATATTTTTTGAATTTTTATATTTTATGTTCAGTATATAATATATATTTGGTGTACTTTCATATTTTATGTACAGTATATAGAATATATTTGGTGACATTTGATATTTTATGTACAGTGTATAATATATATTTGGTGAAATTTTATATTTTATGTACAGTATATAATATATATTAGGTGTACTTTCATATTTTATGTACAGTATATAGTGTATATTTGGTGACATTTGATATTTTATATACAATAAATAAGATATGTTTCTTGAAATTTGATATTTTATGTACAGTGTATACAATATATTTGGTGAAATTTGACATTATAGGTACAGTGTATAATGTATGTTTGGTGAAATTTGATATTTTATATACAGTATATATTATATATTTGGTGTAATTTGATATTTTATGTACAGTATATAATATATATTTGGTGAAATTTTATATTTTATGTACAGTATATAAGATATATTTGGTGTACTTTCATATTTTATGTACAGTATATAGTATATATTTGGTGACATTTGATATTTTATATACAATAAATAAGATATGTTTCTTGAAATTTGATATTTCATGTACAGTATATACTATATATTCGGTGAAATTTTATGTTTTATGTACAGTATATAAGATATATTTGGTGTACTTTCATATTTTATGTACAGTATATAGTATATATTTGGTGACATTTGATATTTTATGTACAGTATATAATATATATTTGTTGAAATTTTATATTTTATGTATAGTATATAATATATATTTGGTGAAATTTCATATTTTATATACCGTATATAATATATATTTGGTGTACTTTCATATTTTATGTACAGTATATAGTATATATTTGGTGACAGTTGATATTTTATGTACAGTATATAATATATATTTTTTGAAATTTTATATTTTATGTACAGTATATAATATATATTTGGTGTACTTTCATATTTTGTGTACAGTATATAGTATATATTTGGTGACTTTTGACATTTTATATACAGTATATAATATATATTTGTTGAAATTTGATATCTTATGTACAGTGTATAATATATATTTTTTGAAATTTTATATTTTATGTACAGTATATAATATATATTTGGTGTACTTTCATATTTTATGTACAGTATATACTATATATTTGGTGACATTTGATATTTTATGTACAGTGTATAATATATATTTGGTGAAATTTTATATTTTATGTACAGTATATAATATATATTTGGTGTACTTTGATATTTTATGTACAGTATATAGTGTATATTTGGTGACATTTGATATTTTATATACAATAAATAAGATATGTTTCTTGAAATTTGATATTTTATGTACAGTATATACTATATATTTGGTGAAATTTGACATTATAGGTACAGTATAAAATATATGTTTGGTGAAATTTGATATTTTATATACAGTATATAATATATATTTGGTGAAATTTGATATTTTATGTATAGTATATAATATATATTTTTTGAAATTTTATATTTTATGTACAGTATATAATATATATTTGGTGGACTTTCATATTTTATGTACAGTATATAGTATATATTTGGTGACCTTTGATATTTTATGTACGGTGTATAATATATATTTGGTGAAATTTTATATTTTATGTACAGTATATAATATATATTTGGTGTACTTTCATATTTTATGTACAGTATATAGTATATATTTGATGACATTTGATATTTTATATACAATATATAATATATATTTGTTGAAATTTGATACTTTATGTACAGTATATAATATATATTTGGTGAAATTTTATATTTTATGTACAGTATATAATATATATTTGGTGTACTTTCATATTTTATGTACAGTATATAGTATATATTTGGTGACATTTGATATTTTATATACAATAAATAAGATATGTTTCTTGAAATTTGATATTTTATGTACAGTATATACTATATATTCGGTGAAATTTTATATTTTATGTACAGTATATAAGATATATTTGGTGTACTTTCATATTTTATGTACAGTATATAGTATATATTTGGTGACATTTGATATTTTATGTACAGTATATAATATATATTTGTTGAAATTTGATATTTTATGTACAGTATATAATATATATTTGGTGAAATTTCATATTTTATATACCGTATATAATATATATTTGGTGTACTTTCATATTTTATGTACAGTATATAGTATATATTTGGTGACATTTGATATTTTATATACAATAAATAAGATATGTTTCTTGAAATTTGATATTTTATGTACAGTATATACTATATATTTGGTGGAATTTTATATTTTATGTACAGTATATAAGATATATTTGGTGTACTTTTATTTTATGTACAGTATATAGTATATATTTGGTGACATTTGATATTTTATATACAATATATAATATATATTTGTTGAAATTTGAAATTTTATGTACAGTATATAATTTATATTTGGTGAAATTTGATATTTTATGTACAGTATATAATGTATATTTGGTGTACTTTCATATTTAATGTACAGTATATAGTATATATTTGGTGACATTTCATATTTTATATACAGTATATAATATTTATTTTTTAAAATTTTATATTTTATGTACAGTATATAATATATATTTGGTGTACTTTCATATTTTATGTACAGTATATAGTACATATTTGATGACATTTGATATTTTATGTACAGTGTATAATATATATTTGGTGAAATTTTATATTTTATGTACAGTATATAATATATATTTGGTGTACTTTCATATTTTATGTACAGTATATAGTGTATATTTGGTGACATTTGATATTTTATATACAATAAATAAGATATGTTTCTTGAAATTTGATATTTTATGTACAGTATATAATATATATTTGGTGAAATTTGACATTATAGGTACAGTATATAATCTATGTTTGGTGAAATTTGATATTTTATATACAGTATATAATATATATTTGGTGAAATTTGATATTTTATGTACAGTATAAAATATATATTTTTTGAAATTTTATATTTTATGTACAGTATATAATATATATTTGGTGGACTTTCATATTTTATGCACAGTATATAGTATATATTTGGTGACTTTGTTATTTTATGTACAGTGTATAATATATATTTGGTGAAATTTTATATTTTATGTACAGTATATAATATATATATGGTGTACTTTCATATTTTATGTACAGTATATAGTATATATTTGGTGACATTTGATATTTTATATACAATATATAATAAATATTTGTTGAAATTTGATATTTTATGTACAGTATATAATATATATTTGGTGAAATTTTATATTTTGTGTACAATATATAAGATATATTTGGTGTACTTTCATATTTTATGTACAGTATATAGTATATATTTGGTGACATTTGATATTTTATATACAATAAATAAGATATGTTTCTTGAAATTTGAGATTTTATGTACAGTATATACTGTATATTTGGTGAAATTTTGTATTTTATGTACAGTATATAAGATATATTTTGTGTACTTTCATATTTTATGTACAGTAGATAGTATATATTTGGTGACATTTGATATTTTATGTACAGTATATAATATATATGTTGAAATTTGATATTTTATGTATAGTATATAATATATATTTGGTGAAATTTCATATTTTATATACCGTATATAATATATATTTGGTGTACTTTCATATTTTATGTACAGTATATAGTATATATTTGGTGACATTTGATATTTTATGTACAGTATATAATATATATTTTTTGAAATTTTATATTTTATGTACAGTATATAATATATATTTGGTGTACTTTCATATTTTGTGTACAGTATATAGTATATATTTGGTGACTTTTGACATTTTATATACAGTATATAAGATATATTTGTTGAAATTTGATATCTTATGTACAGTATATAAAATATATTTTTTGAAATTTTATATTTTATGTACAGTATATAATATATATTTGGTGTACTTTCATATTTTATGTACAGTATATAGTATATATTTGGTGACATTTGATATTTTATGTACAGTTAATAATATATATTTGGTGAAATTTTATATTTTATGTACAGTATATAATATATTTGGTGTACTTTCATATTTTATGTACAGTATATAGTGTATATTTGGTGACATTTGATATTTTATATACAATAAATAAGATATGTTTCTTGAAATGTGATATTTTATGTACAGTATATATTATATATTTGGTGAAATTTGACATTATAGGTACAGTATATAATATATGTTTGGTGAAATTTGATATTTTATATACAGTATATAAGATATATTTGGTGAAATTTTATATTTTATGTACAGTATATAATATATATTTTTTGAAATTTTATATTTTATGTACAGTATATAATATATATTTGGTGGACTTTCATATTTTATGTACAGTATATAGTATATATTTGGTGACCTTTGATATTTTATGTACAGTGAATAATATATATTTGGTGAAATTTTATATTTTATGTACAGTATATAATATATATTTGGTGTACTTTCATATTTTATGTACAGTATATAGTATATATTTGGTGACATTTGATATTTTATATACAATATATAATATATATTTGTTGAAATTTGATATTTTATGTAGAGTATATATTATATATTTGGTGAAATTTTATATTTTATGTACAGTATATAAAATATATTTGGTGTACTTTCATATTTTATGTACAGTATATAGTATATATTTGGTGACATTTGATATTTTATGTACAGTGTATAATATATATTTGGTGAAATTTTATATTTTAAGTACAGTATATAATATATATTTGGTGTACTTTCATATTTAATGTACAGTATATAGTATATATTTGGTGACATTTGATATTTTATACACAGTATATAATATATATTTGTTGAAATTTGATATTTTATGTACAGTATATAATATATATTTGGTGAAATTTTATATTTTATGTACAGTATATAATATATATTTGGTGTACTTTCATATTTTATGTACAGTATAGAGTATATATTTGGTGACATTTGATATTTTATGTACAGTATATAATATATATTTGTTGAAATTTGATATTTTATGTATAGTATATAATATATATTTGTTGAAATTTGATATTTTATGTACAGTATATAATATATATTTGTTGAAATTTGATATTTTATGTACAGTATATAATATATATTTGGTGAAATTTTATATTTTATGTACAGTATATAATATATATTTGGTGTACTTTCATATTTTATGTACAGTATATAGCATATATTTGGTGAAATTTGATATTTTGTATACAGTATATAATACATATTTGTTGAAATTTGATAATTTATGTAAAGTATATAATATATAATTGGTGAAATTTTATATTTTATGTACAGTACATAATATATATTTGGTGTACTTTCTTATTTTATGTACAGTATATAATATATATTTGCTGAAATTTGATATTTTGTATACAGTATATAATATATATTTGTTGAAATTTGATATTTTATGTACAGTATATAATATATACTTTTTGAAATTTTATATTTTATGTACGGTATATAATATATATTTGGTGTACTTTCATATTTTGTGTACAATATATAGTATATATTTGGTGACTTTTGACATTTTATATACAGTATACAATATATATTTGTTGAAATTTGATATCTTATGTACAGTATATAATATATATTTTTTGAAATTTTACATTTTATGTACAGTATATAATATATATTTGGTGTACTTTCATATTTTATGTACAGTATATAGTATATATTTGGTGACATTTGATATTTTATGTACAGTGTATAATATATGTTTGGTGAAATTTTATATTTTATGTACAGTATATAATATATATTTGGTGTACTTTCATATTTTATGTACAGTACATAGTGTATATTTGGTGACATTTGATATTTTATATACAATAAATAAGATATGTTTCTTGAAATTTGATATTTTATGTACAGTATATACTATATATTTGGTGAAATTTGACATTATAGGTACAGTATAAAATATATGTTTGGTGAAATTTGATATTTTATATACAGTATATAATATATATTTGGTGAAATTTGATATTTTATGCACAGTATAAAATATATATTTTTTGAAATTTTATATTTTATGTACAGTATATAATATATATTTGGTGGACTTTCATATTTTATGTACAGTATATAGTATATATTTGGTGACCTTTGATATTTTATGTACGTTGTATAATATATATTTGGTGAAATTTTATATTTTATGTACAGTATATAATATATATTTGGTGTACTTTCATATTTTATGTACAGTATATAGTATATATTTGGTGACATTTGATATTTTATATACAATATATAATATATATTTGTTGAAATTTGATACTTTATGTACAGTATATAATATATATTTGGTGAAATTTTATATTTTATGTACAGTATATAAGATATATTTGGTGTACTTTCATATTTTATGTACAGTATATAGTATATATTTGGTGACATTTGATATTTTATATACAATAAATAAGATATGTTTCTTGAAATTTGATATTTTATGTACAGTATATACTATATATTCGGTGAAATTTTATATTTTATGTACAGTATATAAGATATATTTGGTGTACTTTCATATTTTATGTACAGTATATAGTATATATTTGGTGACATTTGATATTTTATGTACAGTATATAATATATATTTGTTGAAATTTGATATTTTATGTATAGTATATAATATATATTTGGTGAAATTTCATATTTTATATACCGTATATAATATATATTTGGTGTACTTTCATATTTTATGTACAGTATATAGTATATATTTGGTGACAGTTGATATTTTATGTACAGTATATAATATATATTTTTTGAAATTTTATATTTTATGTACAGTATATAATATATATTTGGTGTACTTTCATATTTTGTGTACAGTATATAGTATATATTTGGTGACTTTTGACATTTTATATACAGTATATAATATATATTTGTTGAAATTTGATATCTTATGTACAGTGTATAATATATATTTTTTGAAATTTTATATTTTATGTACAGTATATAATATATATTTGGTGTACTCTCATATTTTATGTACAGTATATAGTATATATTTGGTGACATTTGATATTTTATGTACAGTGTATAATATATATTTGGTGAAATTTTATATTTTATGTACAGTATATAATATATATTTGGTGTACTTTCATATTTTATGTACAGTATATAGTGTATATTTGGTGACATTTGATATTTTATATACAATAAATAAGATATGTTTCTTGAAATTTGATATTTTATGTACAGTATATACTATATATTTGGTGAAATTTGACATTATAGGTACAGTATATAATATATGTTTGGTGAAATTTGATATTTTATATACAGTATATAATATCTATTTGGTGAAATTTGATATTTTATGTACAGTATATAATATATATTTTTTGAAATTTTATATTTTATGTACAGTATATAATATATATTTGGTGGACTTTCATATTTTATGTACAGTATATAGTATATATTTGGTGACCTTTGATATTTTATGTACAGTGAATAATATATATTTGGTGAAATTTTATATTTTATGTACAGTATATAATATATATTTGGTGTACTTTCATATTTTATGTACAGTATATAGTATATATTTGGTGACATTTGATATTTTCAATACAATATATAATATATATTTGTTGAAATTTGAAATTTTATGTACAGTATATAATTTATATTTGGTGAAATTTGATATTTTATGTACAGTATATAATGTATATTTGGTGTACTTTCATATTTAATGTACAGTATATAGTATATATTTGGTGACATTTCATATTTTATATACAATAAATAAGATATCTTTCTTGAAATTTGATATTTTATGTACAGTATATACTATATATTTGGTGAAATTTTATATTTTATGTACAGTATATAAGATATATTTGGTGTACTTTTATTTTATGTACAGTATATAGTATATATTTGGTGACATTTGATATTTTATATACAATATATAATATATATTTGTTGAAATTTGAAATTTTATGTACAGTATATAATTTATATTTGGTGAAATTTGATATTTTATGTACAGTATATAATGTATATTTGGTGTACTTTCATATTTAATGTACAGTATATAATATATATTTGGTGTACTTTCATATTTTATGTACAGTATATGGTACATATTTGATGACATTTGATATTTTATGTACAGTGTATAATATATATTTGGTGAAATTTTATATTTTATGTACAGTATATGATATATATTTGGTGTACTTTCATATTTTATGTACAGTATATAGTATATATTTGGTGACATTTGAGATTTTATGTACAGTTTATAATATATATTTGGTGAAATTTTATATTTTATGTACACTATATAATATAAATTTGGTGTACTTTCATATTTAATGTACAGTATATAGTGTATATTTGGCGACATTTGATATTTGATATACAGTACATAATATATATTTGTTGAAATTTGATATTTTTTGTACAGCATATAATATATATTTTTTGAAATTTTATATTTTATGTACAGTATATAATATATATTTGGTGTACTTTCATATTTTATGTACAGTACAGAGTATATATTTGGTGACATTTGATATTTTATGTACAGTGTATAATATATATTTGGTGAAATTTTATATTTTCTGTACAGTATATAATATATATTTGGTGTACTTTCATATTTTATGTACAGTATATAGTATATATTTGGTGACATTTGATATTTTATGTACAGTGTATAATATATATTTGGTGAAATTTTATATTTTATGTACAGTATATAATATATATTTGGTGTACTTTCATATTTAATGTACAGTATATAGTATATATTTGGTGACATTTGATATTTTATACACAGTATATAATATATATTTGTTGAAATTTGATATTTTATGTACAGTATATAATATATATTTGGTGAAATTTTATATTTTATGTACAGTATATAATATATATTTGGTGTACTTTCATATTTTATGTACAGTATAGAGTATATATTTGGTGACATTTGATATTTTATGTACAGTATATAATATATATTTGTTGAAATTTGATATTTTATGTATAGTATATAATATATATTTGTTGAAATTTGATATTTTATGTACAGTATATAATATATATTTGTTGAAATTTGATATTTTATGTATAGTATATAATATATATTTGGTGAAATTTTATATTTTATGTACAGTATATAATATATATTTGGTGTACTTTCATATTTTATGTACAGTATATAAGATATATTTGGTGTACTTTCATATTTTATGTACAGTATATAGTATATATTTGGTGACATTTGATACTTTACATACAGTATATAATATATATTTGTTAAAATTTGATATTTTATGTACAGTATAAAATATATATTTTTTGAAATTTTATATTTTATGTACAGTATATAATATATATTTGGTGTACTTTCATATTTTATGTACAGTATATAGTATATATTTGGTGACATTTGATATTTTATGTACAGTGTATAATATATATTTGGTGAAATTTTATATTTTATGTACAGTATATAATATATATTTGGTGTAGTTTCATATTTTATGTACAGTATATAGTATATATTTGGTGACATTTGATATTTTATATACAATATATAATATATATTTGTTGAAATTTGATATTTTATGTACAGTATATAATATATATTTGGTGAAATTTTATATTTTATGTACAGTATATAAGATATATTTGGTGTACTTTCATATTTTATGTACAGTATATAGTATATATTTGGTGACATTTGATATTTTACATACAGTATAAAATATATATTTGTTAAAATTTGATATTTTTTGTACAGTATATAATATATATTTTTTGAAATTTTATATTTTATGTACAGTATATAATAGATATTTAGTGTACTTTCATATTTTAAGTACAGTATATAGTATATATTTGGTGACATTTGATATTTTATGTACAGTGTATAATATATATTTGGTGAAATTTTATATTTTATGTACAGTATATAATATATATTTGGTGTACTTTCATATTTTATGTACAGTATATAGTATATATTTGGTGACATTTGATATTTTATATACAATAAATAAGATATTATTCTTGAAATTTGATATTTTATGTACAGTATATACTATATGTTTGGTGAAATTTGATATTATAGGTACAGTATATAATATATATTTGGTTAAATTTGATATTTTATATACAGTATATAATATATATTTGTTAAAATTTGATATTTTATGTACAGTATATAATATATATTTTTTGAAATTTTATATTTCATGTACAGTATATAATATATATTTGGTGTACTTTCATATTTTATGTACAGTATATAGTATATATATGGTGACATTTGATATTTTATATACAATAAATAAGGTATTATTCTTGAAATTTGATATTTTATGTACAGTATATACTATATGTTTGGTGAAATTTGATATTATAGGTACAGTATATAATATATATTTGGTGAAATTTGATATTTTATATACAGTATATAATATATATTTGGTGACATTTGATATTTTATGTACAGTATATAATATATATTTGTTGAAATTTGATATTTTATGTACAGTATATAATATATATTTGGTGTACTTTCATAGTTTATTTACAGTATATAGAATATATTTGGTGACATTTGATATTTTATGTACAGTATATAATATATATTTGTTGAAATTTGATATTTTATGTATAGTATATAATATATATTTGGTGAAATTTTATATTTTATATACCGTATATAATATATATTTGGTGTACTTTCATATTTTATGTACAGTATATAGTATATATTTTGTGACATTTGATATTTTATGTACAGTATAGAATATATATTTTTTGAAATTTTATATTTTATGTACAGTATATAATATATATTTGGTGTACTTTCATATTTTGTGTACAGTATATAGTATATATTTGGTGACTTTTGACATTTTATATACAGTACATAATATATATTTTTTGAAATTTGATATGTTATGTACATTATATAATATATATTTTTTGAAATTTTATATTTTATGTACAGTATATAATATATATTTGGTGTACTTTCATATTTTATGTACAGTATATAGTATATATTCGGTGACATTTGATATTTTATGTACAGTGTATAATATATATTTGGTGAAATTTTATATTTTATGTACAGTATATAATATATATTTGGTGTACTTTCATATTTTATGTACAGTATATAGTGTATATTTGGTGACATTTGATATTTTATATACAATAAATAAGATATGTTTCTTGAAATTTGATATTTTATGTACAGTATATACTATATATTTGGTGAAATTTGACATTATAGGTACAGTATATAATATATGTTTGGTGAAATTTGATATTTTATATACAGTATATAATATATATTTGGTGAAATTTGATATTTTATGTACAGTATATAATATATATTTGGTGAAATTTTATATTTTATGTACAGTATATAAGATATATTTGGTGTACTTTCATATTTTATCTACAGTATATAGTATATATTTGGTGACATTTGATATTTTATATACAGTATATAATATATATTTGTTAAAATTTGATATTTTATGTACAGTATATAATATATATTTTTTGAAATTTTATATTTTATGTACAGTGTATAATATATATTTGGTGTACTTTCATATTTTATGTACAGTATATAGTATATGTTTGGTGACATTTGATATTTTATGTACAGTGTATAATATATATTTGGTGAAATTTTATATTTTATGTACAGTATATAATATATATTTGGTATACTTTGATATTTTATGTACAGTATATAGTATATATTTGGTGACATTTGATATTTTATATACAATAAATAAGATATTATTCTTGAAATTTGATATTTTATGTATAGTATATACTATATGTTTGGTGAAATTTGATATTATAGGTACAGTATATAATATATATTTGGTGAAATTTGATATTTTATATACAGTATATAATATATATTTGGTGAAATTTGATATTTTATATACAGTATATAATATATTTTTTTTGAAATTTTATATTTTATGTACAGTATATAATATATATTTGGTGTACTTTCATATTTTATTTACAGTATATAGTATATATTTGGTGACTTTTGACATTTTATATACAGTATATAATATATATTTGTTGAAATTTGATATCTTATGTACAGTATAAAATATATATTTTTTGAAATTTTATATTTTATGTACAGTATATAATATATATTTGGTGTACTTTCATATTTTATGAACAGTATATAGTATATATTTGGTGACATTTGATATTTTATGTACAGTGTATAATATATATTTGGTGAAATTTTATATTTTATGTACAGTATATAATATATATTTGGTGTACTTTCATATTTTATGTACAGTATATAGTGTATATTTGGTGACATTTGATATTTTATATACAATAAATAAGATATGTTTCTTGAAATTTGATATTTTATGTACAGTATATAATATATATTTGGTGAAATTTGACATAATAGGTACAGTATATAATATATGTTTGGTGAAATTTGATATTTTATATATAGTATATAATATATATTTGGTGAAATTTGATATTTTATGTACAGTATATAATATATATTTTTTGAAATTTCATATTTTATGTAAAGTATATAGTATATATTTGGTGACATTTGATATTTTATATACAATAAATAAGATATGTTTCCTGAAATTTGATATTTTATGTACAGTATATACTATATATTTTGTGAAATTTTATATTTTATGTACAGTATAAAAGATATATTTGGTGTACTTTCATATTTTATGTACAGTATATAGCATATATTTGGTGACATTTGATGTTTTATGTACAGTATATAATATATATTTGTTGAAATTTGATATTTTATGTATAGTATATAATATATATTTGGTGAAATTTTATATTTCATATACCGTATATAATATATATTTGGTGTACTTTCTTATTTTATGTACAGTTTATAGTATATATTTGGTGACATTTGATATTTTATGTACAGTATATAATATATATTTTTTGAAATTTTATATTTTATGTACATTATATAATATATATTTGGTGTACTTTCATATTTTGTGTACAGTATATAGTATATATTTGGTGACATTTGACATTTTATATACAGTATATAATATATATTTGTTGAAATTTGATATTTTATGTACAGTATATAATATATATTTTTTGAAATTTTATATTTTATGTACAGTATATAATATATATTTGGTGTACTTTCATATTTTATGTAGAGTATATAGTATATATTTGGTGACATTTGATATTTTATGTACAGTGTATAATATATATTTGGTGAAATTTTATATTTTATGTACAGTATATAATATATATTTGGTGTACTTTCATATTTTATGTACAGTATATAGTGTATATTTGGTGACATTTGATATTTTATATACAATAAATAAGATATGTTTCTTGAAATTTGATATTTTATGTACAGTATATACTATATATTTGGTGAAATTTGACATTATAGGTACAGTATATAATATATGTTTGGTGAAATTTGATATTTTATATACAGTATATAATATATATTTGGTGAAATTTTATATTTTATGTACAGTATATAATATATATTTTTTGAAATTTTATATTTTATGTACAGTATATAATATATATTTGGTGGACTTTCATATTTTATGTACAGTATATAGTATATATTTGGTGACCTTTGATATTTTATGTACAGTGAATAATATATATTTGGTGAAATTTTATATTTTATGTACAGTATATAATATATATTTGGTGTACTTTCATATTTTATGTACAGTATATAGTATATATTTGGTGACATTTGATATTTTATGTACAGTGTATAATATATATTTGGTGAAATTTTATATTTTATGTACAGTATATAATATATATTTGGTGTACTTTCATATTTTATGTACAGTATATAGTGTATATTTGGTGACGTTTGATATTTTATATACAATAAATAAGATATGTTTCTTGAAATTTGATATTTTATGTACAGTATATACTATATATTTGGTGAAATTTGATATTATAGGTACAGTATATAATATATGTTTGGTGAAATTTGATATTTTATATACAGTATATAATATATATTTGGTGAAATTTGATATTTTATGTACAGTATATAATATATATTTTTTGAAATTTTATATTTTATGTACAGTATATAATATATATTTGGTGGACTTTCATATTTTATGTACGGTATATAGTATATATTTGGTGACCTTTGATATTTTATGTACAGTGTATAATATATATTTGGTGAAATTTTATATTTTATGTACAGTATATAATATATATTTGGTGTACTTTCATATTTTATGTACAGTATATAGTATATATTTGGTGACATTTGATATTTTATATACAATAAATAAGATATGTTTCTTGAAATTTGATATTTTATGTACAGTATATACTATATATTTGGTGAAATTTTATATTTTATGTACAGTATATAAGATATATTTGGTGTACTTTCATATTTTATGTACAGTATATAGTATATATTTGGTGACATTTGATATTTTATGTACAGTATATAATATATATTTTTTGAAAGTTTATATTTTATGTACAGTATATAATATATATTTGGTGTACTTTCATATTTTGTGTACAGTATATAGTATATATTTGGTGACTTGACATTTCATATACAGTATATAATATATATTTGTTGAAGTTTGATATCTTATGTACAGTATATGATATATATTTTTTGAAATTTTATATTTTATGTACAGTATATAATATATATTTGGTGTACTTTCATATTTTATGTACAGTATATAGTATATATTTGGTGACATTTGATATTTTATGTACAGTGTATAATATATATTTGGTGAAATTTTATATTTTATGTACAGTATATAATATATATTTGGAGTACTTTCATATTTTATGTACACTATATAGTGTATATTTGGTGACATTTGATGTTTTATATACAATATATAAGATATGTTTCTTGAAATTTGATATTTTTTATACAGTATATACTATATATTTGGTGAAATTTGACATTATAGGTACAGTATATAATATATGTTTGGTGAAATTTGATATTTTATATACAGTATATAATATATATTTGGTGAAATTTGATATTTTATGTACAGTATATAATATATATTTTTTTAAATTTTATATTATATGTACAGTATATAATATATATTTGGTGGATTTTCATATTTTATGTACAGTATATAGTATATATTTGGTGACCTTTGATATTTTATGTACAGTGTATAATATATATTTGGTGAAATTTTATATTTTATGTACAGTATATAATATAGATTTGGTGTAATTTCATATTTTATGTACAGTATATAGTATATATTTGGTGACATTTGATATTTTATATACAATATATAATATATATTTGTTGAAATTTGATATTTTATGTACAGTATATACTATATATTTGGTGAAATTTTATATTTCATGTACAGTATATAAGATATATTTGGTGTACTTTCATATTTTATGTACAGTATGTAGTATATATTTGGTGATATTTGATATTGTATATACAATAAATCAGATATGTTTCTTGAAATTTGATATTTTATGTACAGTATATACTATATATTTGGTGAAATTTTATATTTTATGTACAGTATATAAGATATATTTGGTGTACTTTCATATTTTGTGTACAGTATATAGTATATATTTGGTGACTTCACATTTTATATACAGTATATAATATATATTTGTTGATATTTGATATCTTATGTACAGTATATAATATATATTTTTTGAAATTTTATATTTTATGTACAGTATATAATATATATTTGGTGTACTTTCATATTTTATGTACAGTATATAGTATATATTTGGTGACATTTGATATTTTATGTACAGTGTATAATATATATTTGGTGAAATTTTATATTTTATTTACAGTATATAATATATATTTGGAGTAATTTCATATTTCATGTACACTATATAGTGTACATTTGGTGACATTTGATATTTTATATACAATAAATAAGATATGTTTCTTGAAATTTGATATTTTATGTACAGTATATACTATATATTTGGTGAAATTTGACATTATAGGTACAGTATATAATATATGTTTTGTGAAATTTGATATTTTATATACAGTATATAATATATATTTGGTGAAATTTTATATTTTATGTACAGTATATAATATATATTTTTTGTAATTTTATATTATATGTACAGTATATAATATATATTTGGTGGACTTTCATATTTTACGTACAGTATATAGTATATATTTGGTGACCTTTGATATTTTATGTACAGTGTATAACATATATTTCGTGAAATTTTATATTTTATGTACAGTATATAATATATATTTGGTGTACTTTCATATTTTATGTACAGTATATAGTATATATTTGGTGACATTTGATATTTTATATACAATATATAATATATATTTGTTGAAATTTGATATTTTATGTACAGTATATACTATATATTTGGTGAAATTTTATATTTTATGTACAGTATATAAGATATATTTGGTGTACTTTCATATTTTATGTACAGTATATAGTATATATTTGGTGACATTTGATATTTTATATACAATAAATAAGATATGTTTCTTGAAATTTGATATTATATGTACAGTATATACTATATATTTGGTGAAATTTTATATTTTATGTACAGTATATAATATATATTTGGTGTACTTTCATATTTTATGTACAGTATATAGTATATATTTGGTGACATTTGATATTTTATGTACAGTGAATAATATATATTTGGTGAAATTTTATATTTTATGTACAGTATATAATATATATTTGGTGTACTTTCCTGTTTAATGTACAGTATATAGTATATATTTGGTGACATTTGATATTTTATACACAGTATATAATATATATTTGTTGAAATTTGATATTTTATGTACAGTATATAATATATATTTGGTGAAATTTTATATTTTATGTACAGTATATAATATATATTTGGTGTACTTTCATATTTTATGTACAGTATATAGTATATATTTGGTGACATTTGATATTTTATGTACAGTATATAATATATATTTGTTGAAATTTGATATTTTATGTATAGTATATAATATATATTTGGTGAAATTTGATATTTTATGTACATTATATAATATATATTTGTTGAAATTTGATATTTTATGTACAGTATATAATATATATTTGGGGAAATTTTATATTTTATGTACAGTATATAATATATATTTGGTGTACTTTCATATTTTATGTACAGTATATAGCATATATTTGGTGACATTTGGTATCTTATGTACAGTATATAACACATATTTGTTGAAATTTGATATTTTATGTATAGCATATAATATATATTTGGTGAAATTTTATATTTTATGGACAGTATATAATATATATTTGGCGTACTTTCATATTTTATGTACAGTATATAATATATATTTGGTGAAATTTGATATTTTGTTTACAGTATATAATATATATTTGTTGAAATTTGATATTTTATGTACAGTATATAATATATATTTTTTGAAATTTTATATTTTATGTACAGTATATAATATATATTTGGTGTACTTTCATATTTTATGTACAGAATATAGTATATATTTGGTGACATTTGATATTTTATGTACAATGTATAATATATATTTGGTGAAATTTTATATTTTATGTACAGTACATAATATATATTTGGTGTACTTTCATATTTAATGTACAGTATATAGTATATATTTGGTGACATTTTATATTTTATATACAATATATAATATATATTTGTTGAAATTTGATATTTTATGTACAGTATATAATATATATTTGGTGAAATTTTACATTTTATGTACAGTATATAAGATATATTTGGTGTACTTTCATATTTTATGTACAGTATATAGTATATATTTGGTGACATTTGATATTTTATATACAGTATATAATATATATTTGTTAAAATTTGATATTTTATGTGCAGTATATAATATATATTTTTTGAAATTTTATATTTTATGTACAGTATATAAGATATATTTGGTGTACTTTCATATTTTATGTACAGTATATAGTATACATTTGGTGACATTTGATATTTTATGTGCAGTGTATAATATATATATGGTGAAATTTTATATTTTATGTACAGTATATAAAATATATTTTTTGTACTTTCGTATTTTATCTGCAGTATATAGTATGTATTTGCTGACATTTGATATTTTATATACAATAAATAAGATATTATTCTTGAAATTTGATATTTTATGTACAGTATATACTACATGTTTGGTGAATTTTGATATTATAGGTACAGTATATAATATATATTTGGTGAAATTTGATATTTTATATACAGTATATAATATATATTTGGTGAAATTTGTTATTTTATGTACAGTATATAATATGTATTTGTTGAAATTTGATATTTTATGTACAGTATATAATATATATTTGGTGTACTTTCATATTTTATTTACAGTATATAGTATATATTTGGTGACATTTGATATTTTATGTACAGTGTATAATATATATTTTGTGAAATTTTATATTTTATGTGCAGTATATAATATATATTTGGTGTACTTTCATATTTTATGTACAGTATATAGTATATATTTGGTGACATTTGATATTTTATGTACAGTGTATAATATATATTTGGTGAAATTTTATATTTTATGTACAGTATATAATACATATTTGGTGTACTTTCATATTTTATGTACAGTATATAGTATATATTTGGTGACATTTGATATTTTATATACAATAAATAAGATATGTTTCTTGAAATTTGATATTTTATGTACAGTATATACTATATACTTGGTGAAATTTTATATTTTATGTGCAGTATATAAGATATATTTGGTGTACTTTCATATTTTATGTACAGTATATAGCATATATTTGGTGACATTTGATGTTTTATGTACAGTATATAATATATATTTGTTGAAATTTGTTATTTTATGTATAGTATATAATATATATTTGGTGAAATTTTATATTTCATATACCGTATATAATATATATTTGGTGTACTTTCTTATTTTATGTACAGTTTATAGTATATATTTGGTGACATTTGATATTTTATGTACAGTATATAATATATATTTTTTGAAATTTTATATTTTATGTACATTATATAATATATATTTGGTGTACTTTCATATTTTGTGTACAGTGTATAGTATATATTTGGTGACATTTGACATTTTATATACAGTATATAATATATATTTGTTGAAATTTGATATTTTATGTACAGTATATAATATATATTTTTTGAAATTTTATATTTTATGTACAGTATATAATATATATTTGGTGTACTTTCATATTTTATGTAGAGTATATAGTATATATTTGGTGACATTTGATATTTTATGTACAGTGTATAATATATATTTGGTGAAATTTTATATTTTATGTACAGTATATAATATATATTTGGTGTACTTTCATATTTTATGTACAGTATATAGTGTATATTTGGTGACATTTGATATTTTATATACAATAAATAAGATATGTTTCTTGAAATTTGATATTTTATGTACAGTATATACTATATATTTGGTGAAATTTGACATTATAGGTACAGTATATAATATATGTTTGGTGAAATTTGATATTTTATATACAGTATATAATATATATTTGGTGAAATTTTATATTTTATGTACAGTATATAATATATATATTTTGAAATTTTATATTTTATGTACAGTATATAATATATATTTGGTGGACTTTCATATTTTATGTACAGTATATAGTATATATTTGGTGACCTTTGATATTTTATGTACAGTGAATAATATATATTTGGTGAAATTTTATATTTTATGTACAGTATATAATATATATTTGGTGTACTTTCATATTTTATGTACAGTATATAGTATATATTTGGTGACATTTGATATTTTATGTACAGTGTATAATATATATTTGGTGAAATTTTATATTTTATGTACAGTATATAATATATATTTGGTGTACTTTCATATTTTATGTACAGTATATAGTGTATGTTTGGTGACATTTGATATTTTATATACAATAAATAAGATATGTTTCTTGAAATTTGATATTTTATGTACAGTATATACTATATATTTGGTGAAATTTGACATTATAGGTACAGTATATAATATATGTTTGGTGAAATTTGATATTTTATATACAGTATATAATATATATTTGGTGAAATTTTATATTTTATGTACAGTATATAATATATATTTTTTGAAATTTTATATTTTATGTACAGTATATAATATATATTTGGTGGACTTTCATATTTTATGTACAGTATATAGTATATATTTGGTGACCTTTGATATTTTATGTACAGTGAATAATATATATTTGGTGAAATTTTATATTTTATGTACAGTATATAATATATATTTGGTGTACTTTCATATTTTATGTACAGTATATAGTATATATTTGGTGACATTTGATATTTTATATACAATATATAATATATATTTGTTGAAATTTGATATTTTATGTATATTATATAATATATATTTGGTGAAATTTCATATTTTATATACCGTATATAATATATATTTGGTGTACATTCATATTTTATGTACAGTATATAGTATATATTTGGTGACATTTGATATTTTATGTACAGTATATAATATATATTTGGTGAAATTTTATATTTTATGTACAGTATATAAGATATATTTGGTGTACTTTCATATTTTGTGTACAGTATATAGTATATATTTGGTGACTTTTGACGTTTTATATACAGTATACAATATATATTTGTTGAAATTTGATGTCTTATGTACAGTATATAATATATATTTTTTGAAATTTTATATTTTATGTACAGTATATAATATATATTTGGTGTACTTTCATATTTTATGTACAGTATATAGTATATATTTGGTGACATTTGATATTTTATGTACAGTGTATAATATATATTTGGTGAAATTTTATATTTTATGTACAGTATATAATATATATTTGGTGTACTTTCATATTTTATGTACAGTATATAGTGTATATTTGGTGACGTTTGATATTTTATATACAATAAATAAGATATGTTTCTTGAAATTTGATATTTTATGTACAGTATATACTATATATTTGGTGAAATTTGATATTATAGGTACAGTATATAATATATGTTTGGTGAAATTTGATATTTTATATACATTATATAATATATATTTGGTGAAATTTGATATTTTATGTACAGTATATAATATATATTTTTTGAAATTTTATATTTTATGTACAGTATATAATATATATTTGGTGGACTTTCATATTTTATGTACGGTATATAGTATATATTTGGTGACCTTTGATATTTTATGTACAGTGTATAATATATATTTGGTGAAATTTTATATTTTATGTACAGTATATAATATATATTTGGTGTACTTTCATATTTTATGTACAGTATATAGTATATATTTGGTGACATTTGATATTTTATATACAATAAATAAGATATGTTTCTTGAAATTTGATATTTTATGTACAGTATATACTATATATTTGGTGAAATTTTATATTTTATGTACAGTATATAAGATATATTTGGTGTACTTTCATATTTTATGTACAGTATATAGTATATATTTGGTGACATTTGATATTTTATGTACAGTATATAATATATATTTTTTGAAAGTTTATATTTTATGTACAGTATATAATATATATTTGGTGTACTTTCATATTTTGTGTACAGTATATAGTATATATTTGGTGACTTGACATTTCATATACAGTATATAATATATATTTGTTGAAGTTTGATATCTTATGTACAGTATATGATACATATTTTTTGAAATTTTATATTTTATGTACAGTATATAATATATATTTGGTGTACTTTCATATTTTATGTACAGTATATAGTATATATTTGGTGACATTTGATATTTTATGTACAGTATATAATATATATTTGGAGTACTTTCATATTTTATGTACACTATATAGTGTATATTTGGTGACATTTGATGTTTTATATACAATAAATAAGATATGTTTCTTGAAATTTGATATTTTTTATACAGTATATACTATATATTTGGTGAAATTTGACATTATAGGTACAGTATATAATATATGTTTGGTGAAATTTGATATTTTATATACAGTATATAATATATATTTGGTGAAATTTGATATTTTATGTACAGTATATAATATATATTTTTTTAAATTTTATATTATATGTACAGTATATAATATATATTTGGTGGATTTTCATATTTTATGTACAGTATATAGTATATATTTGGTGACCTTTGATATTTTATGTACAGTGTATAATATATATTTGGTGAAATTTTATATTTTATGTACAGTATATAATATAGATTTGGTGTAATTTCATATTTTATGTACAGTATATAGTATATATTTGGTGACATTTGATATTTTATATACAATATATAATATATATTTGTTGAAATTTGATATTTTATGTACAGTATATACTATATATTTGGTGAAATTTTATATTTCATGTACAGTATATAAGATATATTTGGTGTACTTTCATATTTTATGTACAGTATGTAGTATATATTTGGTGATATTTGATATTGTATATACAATAAATCAGATATGTTTCTTGAAATTTGATATTTTATGTACAGTATATACTATATATTTGGTGAAATTTTATATTTTATGTACAGTATATAAGATATATTTGGTGTACTTTCATATTTTGTGTACAGTATATAGTATATATTTGGTGACTTCACATTTTATATACAGTATATAATATATATTTGTTGGTATTTGATATCTTATGTACAGTATATAATATATATTTTTTGAAATTTTATATTTTATGTACAGTATATAATATATATTTGGTGTACTTTCATATTTTATGTACAGTATATAGTATATATTTGGTGACATTTGATATTTTATGTACAGTGTATAATATATATATGGTGAAATTTTATATTTTATTTACAGTATATAATATATATTTGGAGTAATTTCATATTTCATGTACTCTATATAGTGTACATTTGGTGACATTTGATATTTTATATACAATAAATAAGATATGTTTCTTGAAATTTGATATTTTATGTACAGTATATACTATATATTTGGTGAAATTTGACATTATAGGTACAGTATATAATATATGTTTTGTGAAATTTGATATTTTATATACAGTATATAATATATATTTGGTGAAATTTTATATTTTATGTACAGTATATAATATATATTTTTTGAAATTTTATATTATATGTACAGTATATAATATATATTTGGTGGACTTTCATATTTTACGTACAGTATATAGTATATATTTGGTGACCTTTGATATTTTATGTACAGTGTATAACATATATTTCGTGAAATTTTATATTTTATGTACAGTATATAATATATATTTGGTGTACTTTCATATTTTATGTACAGTATATAGTATATATTTGGTGACATTTGATATTTTATATACAATATATAATATATATTTGTTGAAATTTGATATTTTATGTACAGTATATACTATATATTTGGTGAAATTTTATATTTTATGTACAGTATATAAGATATATTTGGTGTACTTTCATATTTTATGTACAGTATATAGTATATATTTGGTGACATTTGATATTTTATATACAATAAATAAGATATGTTTCTTGAAATTTGATATTATATTTACAGTATATACTATATATTTGGTGAAATTTTATATTTTATGTACAGTATATAATATATATTTGGTGTACTTTCATATTTTATGTACAGTATATAGTATATATTTGGTGACATTTGATATTTTATGTACAGTGGATAATATATATTTGGTGAAATTTTATATTTTATGTACAGTATATAATATATATTTGGTGTACTTTCCTGTTTAATGTACAGTATATAGTATATATTTGGTGACATTTGATATTTTATACACAGTATATAATATATATTTGTTGAAATTGATATTTTATGTACAGTATATAATATATATTTGGTGAAATTTTATATTTTATGTACAGTATATAATATATATTTGGTGTACTTTCATATTTTATGTACAGTATATAGTATATATTTGGTGACATTTGATATTTTATGTACAGTATATAATATATATTTGTTGAAATTTGATATTTTATGTATAGTATATAATATATATTTGGTGAAATTTGATATTTTATGTACAGTATATAATATATATTTGTTGAAATTTGATATTTTTTGTACAGTATATAATATATATTTGGGGAAATTTTATATTTTATGTACAGTATATAATATATATTTGGTGTACTTTCATATTTTATGTACAGTATATAGCATATATTTGGTGACATTTGGTATCTTATGTACAGTATATAATACATATTTGTTGAAATTTGATATTTTATGTATAGCATATAATATATATTTGGTGAAATTTTATATTTTATGGACAGTATATAATATATATTTGGCGTACTTTCATATTTTATGTACAGTATATAATATATATTTGGTGAAATTTGATATTTTGTTTACAGTATATAATATATATTTGTTGAAATTTGATATTTTATGTACAGTATATAATATATATTTTTTGAAATTTTATATTTTATGTACAGTATATAATATATATTTGGTGTACTTTCATATTTTATGTACAGTATATAGTATATATTTGGTGACATTTGATATTTTATGTACAGTGTATAATATATATTTGGTGAAATTTTATATTTTATGTACAGTACATAATATATATTTTGTGTACTTTCATATTTAATGTACAGTATATGGTATATATTTGGTGACATTTTATATTTTATATACAATATATAATATATATTTGTTGAAATTTGATATTTTATGTACAGTATATAATATATATTTGGTGAAATTTTACATTTTATGTACAGTATATAAGATATATTTGGTGTACTTTCATATTTTATGTACAGTATATAGTATATATTTGGTGACATTTGATATTTTATATACAGTATATAATATATATTTGTTAAAATTTGATATTTTATGTGCAGTATATAATATATATTTTTTGAAATTTTATATTTTATGTACAGTATATAAGATATATTTGGTGTACTTTCATATTTTATGTACAGTATATAGTATACATTTGGTGACATTTGATATTTTATGTGCAGTGTATAATATATATATGGTGAAATTTTATATTTTATGTACAATATATAAAATATATTTTTTGTACTTTCGTATTTTATGTGCAGTATATAGTATGTATTTGCTGACATTTGATATTTTATATACAATAAATAAGATATTATTCTTGAAATTTGATATTTTATGTACAGTATATACTACATGTTTGGTGAATTTTGATATTATAGGTACAGTATATAATATATATTTGGTGAAATTTGATATTTTATATACAGTATATAATATATATTTGGTGAAATTTGTTATTTTATGTACAGTATATACTATATATTTGGTGAAATTTTATATTTTATGTACAGTATATAAGATATATTTGGTGTACTTTCATATTTTATGTACAGTATATAGTATATATTTGGTGACATTTGATATTTTATATACAATAAATAAGATATGTTTCTTGAAATTTGATATTATATTTACAGTATATACTATATATTTGGTGAAATTTTATATTTTATGTACAGTATATAATATATATTTGGTGTACTTTCATATTTTATGTACAGTATTTAGTATATATTTGGTGACATTTGATATTTTATGTACAGTGGATAATATATATTTGGTGAAATTTTATATTTTATGTACAGTATATAATATATATTTGGTGTACTTTCCTGTTTAATGTACAGTATATAGTATATATTTGGTGACATTTGATATTTTATACACAGTATATAATATATATTTGTTGAAATTTGATATTTTATGTACAGTATATAATATATATTTGGTGAAATTTTATATTTTATGTACAGTATATAATATATATTTGGTGTACTTTCATATTTTATGTACAGTATATAGTATATATTTGGTGACATTTGATATTTTATGTACAGTATATAATATATATTTGTTAAATTTGATATTTTATGTATAGTATATAATATATATTTGGTGAAATTTGATATTTTATGTACAGTATATAATATATATTTGTTGAAATTTGATATTTTTTGTACAGTATATAATATATATTTGGGGAAATTTTATATTTTATGTACAGTATATAATATATATTTGGTGTACTTTCATATTTTATGTACAGTATATAGCATATATTTGGTGACATTTGGTATCTTATGTACAGTATATAATACATATTTGTTGAAATTTGATATTTTATGTATAGCATATAATATATATTTGGTGAAATTTTATATTTTATGGACAGTATATAATATATATTTGGCGTACTTTCATATTTTATGTACAGTATATAATATATATTTGGTGAAATTTGATATTTTGTTTACAGTATATAATATATATTTGTTGAAATTTGATATTTTATGTACAGTATATAATATATATTTTTTGAAATTTTATATTTTATGTACAGTATATAATATATATTTGGTGTACTTTCATATTTTATGTACAGTATATAGTATATATTTGGTGACATTTGATATTTTATGTACAGTGTATAATATATATTTGGTGAAATTTTATATTTTATGTACAGTACATAATATATATTTTGTGTACTTTCATATTTAATGTACAGTATATGGTATATATTTGGTGACATTTTATATTTTATATACAATATATAATATATATTTGTTGAAATTTGATATTTTATGTACAGTATATAATATATATTTGGTGAAATTTTACATTTTATGTACAGTATATAAGATATATTTGGTGTACTTTCATATTTTATGTACAGTATATAGTATATATTTGGTGACATTTGATATTTTATATACAGTATATAATATATATTTGTTAAAATTTGATATTTTATGTGCAGTATATAATATATATTTTTTGAAATTTTATATTTTATGTACAGTATATAAGATATATTTGGTGTACTTTCATATTTTATGTACAGTATATAGTATACATTTGGTGACATTTGATATTTTATGTGCAGTGTATAATATATATATGGTGAAATTTTATATTTTATGTACAGTATATAAAATATATTTTTTGTACTTTCGTATTTTATGTGCAGTATATAGTATGTATTTGCTAACATTTGATATTTTATATACAATAAATAAGATATTATTCTTGAAATTTGATATTTTATGTACAGTATATACTACATGTTTGGTGAATTTTGATATTATAGGTACAGTATATAATATATATTTGGTGAAATTTGATATTTTATATACAGTATATAATATATATTTGGTGAAATTTGTTATTTTATGTACAGTATATAATATGTATTTGTTGAAATTTGATATTTTATGTACAGTATATAATATATATTTGGTGTACTTTCATATTTTATTTACACTATATAGTATATATTTGGTGACATTTGATATTTTATGTACAGTGTATAATATATATTTTGTGAAATTTTATATTTTATGTGCAGTATATAATATATATTTGGTGTACTTTCATATTTTATGTACAGTATATAGTATATATTTGGTGACATTTGATATTTTATGTACAGTGTATAATATATATTTGGTGAAATTTTATATTTTATGTACAGTATATAATATATATTTGGTGTACTTTCATATTTTATGTACAGTATATAGTATATATTTGGTGACATTTGATATTTTATATGCAATAAATAAGATATGTTTCTTGAAATTTGATATTTTATGTACAGTATATACTATATACTTGGTGAAATTTTATATTTTATGTGCAGTATATAAGATATATTTGGTGTACTTTCATATTTTATGTACAGTATATAGCATATATTTGGTGACATTTGATGTTTTATGTACAGTATATAATATATATTTGTTGAAATTTGATATTTTATGTATAGTATATAATATATATTTGGTGAAATTTTATATTTCATATACCGTATATAATATATATTTGGTGTACTTTCTTATTTTATGTACAGTTTATAGTATATATTTGGTGACATTTGATATTTTATGTACAGTATATAATATATATTTTTTGAAATTTTATATTTTATGTACATTATATAATATATATTTGGTGTACTTTCATATTTTGTGTACAGTATATAGTATATATTTGGTGACATTTGACATTTTATATACAGTATATAATATATATTTGTTGAAATTTGATATTTTATGTACAGTATATAATATATATTTTTTGAAATTTTATATTTTATGTACAGTATATAATATATATTTGGTGTACTTTCATATTTTATGTAGAGTATATAGTATATATTTGGTGACATTTGATATTTTATGTACAGTGTATAATATATATTTGGTGAAATTTTATATTTTATGTACAGTATATAATATATATTTGGTGTACTTTCATATTTTATGTACAGTATATAGTGTATATTTGGTGACATTTGATATTTTATATACAATAAATAAGATATGTTTCTTGAAATTTGATATTTTATGTACAGTATATACTATATATTTGGTGAAATTTGACATTATAGGTACAGTATATAATATATGTTTGGTGAAATTTGATATTTTATATACAGTATATAATATATATTTGGTGAAATTTTATATTTTATGTACAGTATATAATATATATTTTTTGAAATTTTATATTTTATGTACAGTATATAATATATATTTGGTGGACTTTCATATTTTATGTACAGTATATAGTATATATTTGGTGACCTTTGATATTTTATGTACAGTGAATAATATATATTTGGTGAAATTTTATATTTTATGTACAGTATATAATATATATTTGGTGTACTTTCATATTTTATGTACAGTATATAGTATATATTTGGTGACATTTGATATTTTATATACAATATATAATATATATTTGTTGAAATTTGATATTTTATGTACAGTATATATTATATATTTGGTGAAATTTTATATTTTATGTACAGTATATAAGATATATTTTGTGTACTTTCATATTTTATGTACAGTATATAGTATATATTTGGTGACATTTGATATTTTATATACAATAAATAAGATATGTTTCTTGAAATTTGATATTATATGTACAGTATATACTATATATTTGGTGAAATTTTATATTTTATGTACAGTATATAATATATATTTGCTGTACTTTCATATTTTATGTACAGTATATAGTATATATTTGGTGACATTTGATATTTTATGTACAGTGTATAATATATATTTGGTGAAATTTTATATTTTATGTACAGTATGTAATATATATTTGGTGTACTTTCATATTTTATGTACTGTATATAGTATATATTTGGTGACATTTGATATTTTATATACAATTAATAAGATAAGTTTCTTGAAATTTGATATTTTATGTACAGTATATACTATATATTTGGTGAAATTTTATATTTTATGTACAGTATATAATATATATTTGGTGTACTTTCATATTTTATGTACAGTATATAGTATATATTTGGTGACATTTGATATTTTATGTACAGTATATAATATATATTTTCTGAAATTTGATATTTTATGTATAGTATATAATATATATTTGGTGAAATTTTATATTTTATGTACAGTATATAATATGTATTTGGTGTACTTTCATATTTAATGTACAGTATATAGTATATATTTGGTGACATTTGATTTTTATATACAATATATAATATATATTTGTTGAAATTTGAAATTTCATGTAAAGTATATAATATATATTTGGTGAAATTTTATATTTTATGTACAGTACATAAGATATATTTGGTGTACTTTCATATTTAATGTACAGTATATAGTATATATTTGGTGACATTTGATATTTTATGTACAGTGTATAATATATATTTGGTGAAATTTTATATTTTATGTAAAGTATATAATATATATTTGGTGTACTTTCATATTTAATGTACAGTATATATCATATATTTGGTGACATTTGATATTTTATATACAATATATAATATATATTTGTTGAAATTTGAAATTTTATGTACAGTATATAATTTATATTTGTTGAAATTTGATATTTTATGTACAGTGTATAATAAATATTTGGTGAAATTTGATATTTTGTATACAGTATATAATATATATTTGTTGAAATTTGATATTTTATGTACAGTATATAATATATATTTTTTGAAATTTAATATTTTATGTACAGTATATAATATATATTTGGTGTACTTTCATATTTTATGTACAGTATATAGTATATATTTGGTGACATTTGATATTTTATGTACAGTGTATAATATATATTTGGTGAAATTTTATATTTTATGTACAGTACATAATATATATTTGGTGTACTTTCATATTTAATGTACAGTATATAGTATATCTTTGGTGACATTTTATATTTTATATACAATATATAATATATATTTGTTGAAATTTGATATTTTATGTACAGTATATAATATATATTTGGTGAAATTTTATATTTTATGTACAGTATATAAGATATATTTGGTGTACTTTCATATTTTATGTACAGCATATAGTATATATTTGGTGACATTTGATATTTTATATACAGTATATAATATATATTTGTTAAAATTTGATATTTTATGTGCAGTATATAATATATATTTTTTGAAATTTTATATTTTATGTAAAGTATATAAGATATATTTGGTGTACTTTCATATTTTATGTACAGTATATAGTATACATTTGGTGACATTTGATATTTTATGTGCAGTGTATAATATATATGGTGAAATTTTATATTTTATGTACAGTATATAAAATATATTTGGTGTACTTTCATATTTTATGTACAGTATATAGTATATATTTGCTGACATTTGATATTTTATATACAATAAATAAGATATTATTCTTGAAATTTGATATTTTATATACAGTATATACTACATGTTTGGTGAATTTTGATATTATAGGTACAGTATATAATATATATTTGGTGAAATTTGATATTTTATATACAGTATATAATATATATTTGGTGAAATTTGATATTTTATGTACAGTATATAATATATATTTTTTGAAATTTGATATTTTATGTACAGTATATAATATATATTTGGTGTACTTTCATATTTTATTTACAGTATATAGTATATATTTGGTGACATTTGATATTTTATGTACAGTGTATAATATATATTTGGTGAAATTTTATATTTTATGTGCAGTATATAATATATATTTGGTGTACTTTCATATTTTATGTACAGTATATAGTATATATTTGGTGACATTTGATATTTTATGTACAGTGTATAATATATATTTGGTGAAATTTTATATTTTATGTACAGTATATAATATATATTTGGTGTACTTTCATATTTTATGTACAGTAAATAGTATATATTTGGTGACATTTGATATTTTATATACAATAAATAAGATATGTTTCTTGAAATTTGATATTTTATGTACAGTATATACTATATATTTGGTGAAATTTTATATTTTATGTACAGTATATAAGATATATTTGGTGCACTTTCATATTTTATGTACAGTAGATAGTATATATTTGGTGACATTTGATGTTTTATGTACAGTATATAATATATATTTGTTGAAATTTTATAATTTATGTACAGTATATAATATATATTTGGTGTACTTTCATATTTTATGTACAGTATATAGTATATATTTGGTGACATTTGATATTTTATGTACAGTATATAATATATATTTGTTGAAATTTGATATTTTATGTATAGTATATAATATATATTTGGTGAAATTTGATATTTTATGTACAGTATATAATATATATTTGTTGAAATTTGATATTTTATGTACAGTATATAATATATATTTGGTGAAATTTTATATTTTATGTACACTATATAATATATATTTGGTGTACTTTCATATTTAATGTACAGTAAATAGCGTATATTTGGCGACATTTGATATTTGATATACAATACATAATATATATTTGTTGAAATTTGATATTTTTGTACAGTATATAATATATATTTTTTGAAATTTTATATTTTATGTACAGTATATAATATATATTTGGTGTACTTTCATATTTTATGTACAGTATATAGTATATATTTGGTGACATTTGATATTTTATGTACAGTGAATAATATATATTTGGTGAAATTTTATATTTTATGTACAGTATATAATATATATTTGGTGTACTTTCATGTTTAATGTACAGTATATAGTATATATTTGGTGACATTTTATATTTTATATACAATATATAATATATATTTGTTGAAATTTGATATTTTTTGTACAGTATATAATATATATTTGGTGAAATTTTATATTTTATGTACAGTATATAAGATATATTTGGTGTACTTTCATATTTTATGTACAGCATATAGTATATATTTGGTGACATTTGATATTTTATATACAGTATATAATATATATTTGTTAAAATTTGATATTTTATGTGCAGTATATAATATATATTTTTTGAAATTTTATATTTTATGTACAGTATATAAAATATATTTGGTGTACTTTCATATTTTATGTACAGTATATAGTATATATTTGCTGACATTTGATATTTTATATACAATAAATAAGATATTATTCTTGAAACTTGATATTTTATGTACAGTATATACTACATGTTTGGTGAATTTTGATATTATAGGTACAGTATATAATATATATTTGGTGAAATTTGATATTTTATATACAGTATATAATATATATTTGGTGAAATTTGATATTTTATATACAGTATATAATATATATTTGGTGAAATTTGATATTTTATGTACAGTATATAATATATATTTTTTGAAATTTGATATTTTATGTACAGTATATAATATATATTTTTTGAAATTTTCTATTTTATGTACAGTATATAATATATATTTGGTGTACTTTCATATTTTATGTGCAGTATATATTATATATTTGGTGACCTTTGATATTTTATATACAGTATATAATATATATTTGTTAAAATTTGATATTTCATGTACAGCATATAATATATATTTTTTGAAATTTTATATTTTATGTACAGTATATAATATATATTTGGTGTACTTTCATATTTTATGTACAGTATATAGTACATATTTGGTGACATTTGATATTTTATGTACAGTGTATAATATATATTTGGTGAAATTTTATATTTTATGTACAGTATATAATATATATTTGGTGTACTTTCATATTTTATGTACAGTATATAGTATATATTTGGTGACATTTGATATTTTATATACAATAAATAATATATTATTCTTGAAATTTGATATTTTATGTACAGTATATAAAATATATTTGGTGTACTTTCATATTTTATGTACTGTATATAGTATATATTTGCTGACATTTGATATTTTATATACAATAAATAAGATATTATTCTTGAAATTTGATATTTTATGTACAGTATATACTACATGTTTGGTGAATTTTGATATTGTAGGTACAGTATATAATATATATTTGGTGAAATTTGAAATTTTATATACAGTATATAATATATATTTGGTGAAATTTGATATTTTATGTACAGTATATAATATATATTTGTTGAAATTTGATATTTTATGTACAGTATATAATATATATTTGGTGTACTTTCATATTTTATTTACAGTATATAGTATATATTTGGTGACATTTGATATTTTATGTACAGTGTATAAAATATATTTGGTGAAATTTTATATTTTATGTGCAGTATATAATATATATTTGGTGTACTTTCATATTTTATGTACAGTATATAGTATATATTTGGTGACATTTGATATTTTATGTACAGTGTATAATATATATTTGGTGAAATTTTATATTTTATGTACAGTATATAATGTATATTTGGTGTACTTTCGTATTTTATGTACAGTATATAGTATATATTTGGTGACATTTGATATTTTATATACAATAAATAAAATATGTTTCTTGAAATTTGATATTTTATGTACAGTATATACTATATATTTGGTGAAATTTTGTATTTTATGTACAGTATATAAGATATATTTGGTGTACTTTCATATTTTATGTACAGTATATAGTATATATTTGGTGACATTTGATGTTTTATGTACAATATATAATATATATTTGTTGAAATTTGATATTTTAAGTATAGTGTATAATATATATTTGGTGAAATTTTATATTTCATATACCGTATATAATATATATTTGGTGTACTTTCATATTTTATGTACAGTATATAGTATATATTTGGTGACATTTTATATTTTATGTACAGTATATAATATATATTTTTTGAAATTTTATTTTTTATGTACATTATATAATATATATTTGGTGTATTTTCATACTTTGTGTACAGTATATAGTATATATTTGGTGACATTTGACATTTTATATACAGTATATAATATATATTTGTTGAAATTTGATATTTTATGTACAGTATATAATATATATTTTTTGAAATTTTATATTTTATGTACAGTATATAATATATATTTGGTGTACTTTCATATTTTATGTACAGTATATAGTATATATTTGGTGACATTTGATATTTTATGTACGGTGTATAATATATATTTGGTGAAATTTTATATTTTATGTACTGTATATAATATATATGTGGTGTACTTTCATATTTTATGTACAGTATATAGTGTATATTTGGTGACATTTGATACACTATATAATATATGTTTGGTGTACTTTCATATTTTATGTACAGTATAGAGTGTATATTTGGTGACATTTGATATTTTATATACAATAAATAAGATATGTTTCTTGAAATTTTATATTTTATGTACAGTATATACTGTATATTTGGTGAAATTTGACATTACAGGTACAGTATATAATATATGTTTGGTGAAATTTGATATTTTATATACAGTATATAATATATATTTGGTGAAAATTGATATTTTATGTACAGTATATAATATTTATTTTTTGAAATTTTATATTTTATGTACAGTATATAATATATATTTGGTGGACTTTCATATTTTATGTACAGTATATAGTATATATTTGGTGACATTTGATATTTTATGTACAGTGTATAATATATATTTGGTGAAATTTTATATTTTATGTACAGTATATAATATATATTTGGTGTACTTTCATATTTTATGTACAGTATATAGTATATATTTGGTGACATTTGATATTTTCTATACAATATATAATATATATTTGTTGAAATTTGATATTTTATGTACAGTATATAATATATATTTGGTGAAATTTTATATTTTATGTACAGTATATAAGATATATTTGGTGTACTTTCATATTTTATGTACAGTATATAGTATATATTTGGTGACATTTGATATTTTATGTACAGTGTATAATATATATTTGGTGAAATTTTATATTTTATGTACAGTATATAATATATATGTGGTGTAGTTTCATATTTTATGTACAGTATATAGTATATATTTGGTGACATTTGATATTTTATATACAATAAATAAGATATTATTCTTGAAATTTGATATTTTATGTACAGTATATACTATATGTTTGGTGAAATTTGATATTATAGGTACAGTATATAATATATATTTGGTGAAATATGATATTTTATATGCAGTATATAATTTATATTTGGTGAAATTTGATATTTTATGCACAGTATATAATATATATTTGTTGAAATTTGATATTTTATGTACAGAATGTAATATATATTTGGTGTACTTTCATATTTTATGTGCAGTATATAGTATACATTTGGTGGCATTTGATATTTTATGTACAGTGTATAATATATATTTGGTGAAATTTTATATTTTATGTACAGTATTTAATATATATTTGGTGTACTTTCATATTTTATGTACAGTATATAGTATATATTTGGTGACATTTGATATTTTATGTACAGTATATAATATATATTTGTTGAAATTTGATATTTTATGTACAGTATATAATTTATATTTTTTGAAATTTTATATTTTATATACCATACATAATATATATTTGGTGTACTTTCATATTTTATGTGCAGTATATAGTATATATTTGGTGACATTTGATATTTTATGTACAGTGTATAATATATATTCGGTGAAATTTTATATTTTATGTACAGTATATAATATATATTTGGTGTAATTTCATATTTTATGTACAGTATATAGTGTATATTTGGTGACATTTGATATTTTATATACAATAAATAGGATATGTTTCTTGAAATTTTATATTTTATGTACAGTATATACTGTATATTTGGTGAAATTTGACATTATAGGTACAGTATATAATATATGTTTGGTGAAATTTGATATTTTATATACAGTATATAATATATATTTGGTGACATTTGACATTATAGGTACAGTATATAATATATGTTTGGTGAAATTTGATATTTTATATACAGTATATAATATATATTTGGTGAAATTTGATATTTTATGTACAGTATATAATATTTATTTTTTGAAATTTTATATTTTATGTACAGTATATAATATATATTTGGTGGACTTTCATATTTTATGTACAGTATATAGTATGTATTTGGTGACATTTGATATTTTATGTACAGTGTATAATATATCTTTGGTGAAATTTGATATTTTATGTACAGTATATAATATATATTTGGTGAAATTTTATATTTTATGTTCAGTACATAATATATATTTGGTGTACTTTCATATTTTATGTACAGTATATAGTATATATTTGGTGACATTTGATATTTTATGTACAGTATATAATATATATTTGTTGAAATTTGATATTTTATGTATAGTATATAATATATATTTGGTGAAATTTTATATTTTATATACCATATATAATATATATTTGGTGTACTTTCATACTTTATGTACAGTATATAGTATATATTTGGTGACATTTGGTATTTTATGTACAGTATATAATATATATTTTTTGAAATTTTATATTTTATGTACAGTGTATAATATATATTTGGTATACTTTCATATTTTTTGTACAGTATATAGTATATATTTGGTGACATTTGACATTTTATATACAGTATATAATATATATTTGTTGAAATTTGATATTTTATGTACAGTATATAATATATATTTGGTGAAATTTTATATTTTATGTACAGTATATAAGATATATTTGGTGTACTTTCATATTTTATGTACGGTATATAGTATATATTTGGTGACATTTGATGTTTTATATACAGTATATAATATATATTTGGTGTACTTTCATATTTTATGTACAGTAAATAATACATATTTGTTGAAATTTGATATTTTATGTAGAGTATATAATATATATTTGGTGAAATTTGATATTATAGGTACAGTATATTTTTTTGGTGAAATTTGATATTTTGTGTACAGTATGTAATATATACTTGTTGAAATATGATATTTTATGTACAGTATATAATATATATTTGGTGAAATTTTATATTTTATATACAGTATATAATATATATTTGGTGTACTTTCATATTTTATGTACGGTATAAAATATATACTTGATGTACTTTCATATTTTATGTACAGTAAATAATATATATTTGTTGGAATTTGATATTTTATGTACAGTATATAATAAATATTTGGTAAAATTTGATATTATAAGTACAGTATAATATATATTTGCTGTACTTTCATATTTTATGTACAGAATAAAATAAATTCTTGATGTACTTTCATATTTTATGTACAGTAAATAATACATATTTGTTGAAATTTGATATTTTATGTACAGTACATAATATATATTTGGTGAAATTTGATATGTCGTGTACAGTATATAAAATATATTTGGTGAAATTTGATATTATAGGTACAGTATATAATATATATTTCGTGAAATTTGATATTTTTGTACAGTATATCGTATATATTTGGTGAAATTTGATATTTTATGCACAGTATATAATATATATTTGGTGAAATTTGATATTTTATATACAGTATGTAATATATATTTGGTGTACTTTCATATTTTATGTACAGTATAAAATATATACTTGATGTACTTTCATATTTTATGTACAGTAAATAATATATAGTTGTTGAAATTTGATATTTTATGTACAGTATATAATATATATTTGGTGAAATTTGATATTTTATGTACAGTGTATAATATATATTTGCTGAAATTTGACATTTTATATACAGTATGTAATATATATTTGGTGTACTTTCATATTATATGTACGGTATAAAATATATACTTGATGTACTTTGATATTTTTTGCACAGTGTATAGAATATATTTCGTGAAATTTGATATTTTATGTACAGTATGTAATGTAAATTTGTTGAAATTTGATGTTTTATGTACAGAATATAATATATATTTGGTGTACTTTCATATTTTATGTACAGTATAAAATATATACTTGATGTACTTTCATATTTTATGTACAGTAAATAATATATAGTTGATGTACTTTCATATTTTATGTACAGTATATAGTATATATTTGGTTACATGTGATATTTTATGTTCAGTATGTAATATAAATTTGTTGAAATTTGATATCTTATGTACAGTATGTAATATATATCTGGTGTACTTTCATATTTTATGTACAGTATAAAATATATACTTGATGTACTTTCATATTTTGTGTACAGTAAATAATACATATTTGTTGAAATTTGATGTTTTATGTACAGTATATAATATATATTTGGTGTACTTTCATATTTTATGTAGAGTATAAAATATATACTTGATGTACTTTCATATTTTATGTACAGTAAACAATACATATTTGTTGATATTTGATATTTTGTGTACAGTATATAATATATATTTGGTGAAATTTGATATTATAGAACAGTATATAATATATATTTGCTGTACTTTCATATGTTATGTATAGTATATAGTATATAGTTGGTTACATTTGATATTTTATGTACAGTACATAATATATATTTCTTGAAATTTGATATTTATGTACAGTATACAGTATATAATACGTGAAATTTGATATTTTATGTACAGTATATAATAAATATTTGGTGAAATTTGATATTATAAGTACGGTATATAATATATATTTGATGTACTTTCATATTTTATGTACAGTATAAAATATATACTTGGTGTACTTTCACATTTTATGTACTGTAAATAATACATATTTGTTGAAATTTCATATTTTATGTAGAGTATAAAATATATATTTGGTGAAATTTGATATTATAGGTACAGTATATTTTTTTGGTGAAATTTGATATTTTGTGTACAGTATGTAATATATACTTGGTGAAATATGATATTTTATGTACAGTATATAATATATATTTGGTGAAATTTTATATTTTATATACAGTATAAAATATATATTTGGTGTACTTTCATATTTTATGTACAGTAAATAATACATATTTGTTGAAATTTGATATTTTATATACAGTATATAAGATATATTTGGTGTACTTTCATATTTTATGTACAGTGTATAGTATATATTTGGTGACATTTGATATTTTATGTACAGTATATAATATAAATTTGTTGAAAGTTGATATGTCATGTACAGTATATAACATATATTTGGTGAAATTTGATATTATAGGTACAGTATATAATATATATTTGGTGAAATTTGATGTTTTATGTACAGTGTATAATATATATTTGGTGAAATTTGATATTTTATATACAGTATATAATATATATTTGGTTAAATTTGACATTTTATGTACAGTATATAATATATATTTGGCATACTTTCATATTTTATGTACAGTATAAAATATATACTTGATGTACTTTCATATTTTGTGTACAGTAAATAATATATATTTGTTGGAATTTGATATTTTATGTACAGTATATAATATATATTTGGTGAAATTTGATATTTTATGTACAGTGTATAATATATATTTGCTGAAATTCGCTATTTTATATACACTATGTAATATATATTTGGTGTACTTTCATATTATATGTACGGTATAAAATATATACTTGATGTACTTTGATATTTTTTGCACAGTGTATAGAATATATTTCGTGAAATTTGGTATTTTATGTACAGTATGTAATGTAAATTTGTTGAAATTTGATGTTTTATGTACAGTATATAATGTATATTTGGTGTACTTTCATATTTTATGTACAGTATAAAATATATACTTGATGTACTTTCATATTTTATGTACAGTAAATAATATATAGTTGTTGAAATTTGATATTTTATGTACAGTATATAATATATATTTGGTGAAATTTGATATTTTATGTACAGTATATAATATATATTTGGTGTACTTTCATATTTTATGTACAGTATAAAATATATACTTGTTGTACTTTCATATTTTATGTACAGTAAATAATATATAGTTGTTGAAATTTGATATTTTATGTACAGTATATAATATATATTTGGTGAAATTTGATATTTTATGTACAGTATATAATATATATTTGCTGTACTTTCATATTTTATGTACAGTATATAGTATATATTTGGTTACATTTGGTATTTTATGTACAGTATGTAATATAAATTTGTTGAAATTTGATATTTTATGTACAGTATGTAATATATATTTGGTGTACTTTCATATTTTATGTACAGTATAAAATATATACTTGGTGTACTTTCACATTTTATGTACAGTAAATAATACATATTTGTTGAAATTTGATATTTTATGTAGAGTATATAATATATATTTGGTGAAATTTGATATTATAGGTACAGTTTATTTTTTTGGTGAAATTTGATATTTTCTGTACAGTATGTAATATATACTTGGTGAAATATGATATTTTATGTACAGTATATAATATATATTTGGTGAAATTTTATATTTTATATACAGTATATAATATATATTTGGTGTACTTTCATATTTTATGTACAGTAAATAATACATATTTGTTGAAATTTGATATTTTATATACAGTATATAAGATATATTTGGTGTACTTTCATATTTTATGTACAGTGTATAGTATATATTTGGTGACATTTGATATTTTATGTACAGTATATAATATAAATTTGTTGAAAGTTGATATGTCATGTACAGTATATAACATATATTTGGTGAAATTTCATATTATAGGTACAGTATATAATATATATTTGGTGAAATTTGATGTTTTATGTACAGTGTATAATATATATTTGGTGAAATTTGATATTTTATATACAGTATATAATATATATTTGGTTAAATTTGACATTTTATGTACAGTATATAATATATATTTGGCATACTTTCATATTTTATGTACAGTATAAAATATATACTTGATGTACTTTCATATTTTGTGTACAGTAAATAATATATATTTGTTGGAATTTGATATTTTATGTACAGTATATAATAAATATTTGGTAAAATTTGATATTATAAGTACAGTATAATATATATTTGCTGTACTTTCATATTTTATGTACAGTATATAGTATATATTTGGTTACATTTGATATTTTATGTTCAGTATGTAATATAAATTTGTTGAAATTTGATATCTTATGTACAGTATGTAATATATATCTGGTGTACTTTCATATTTTATGTACAGTATAAAATATATACTTGATGTACTTTCATATTTTGTGTACAGTAAATAATACATATTTGTTGAAATTTGATGTTTTATGTACAGTACATAATATGTATTTGGTGTACTTTCATATTTTATGTACACTATAAAATATATACTTGATGTACTTTCATATTTTATGTACAGTAAATAATACATATTTGTTGATATTTGATATTTTGTGTACAGTATATAATATATATTTGGTGAAATTTGATATTATAGAACAGTATATAATATATATTTGCTGTACTTTCATATGTTATGTATAGTATATAGTATATAGTTGGTTACATTTGATATTTTATGTACAGTACATAATATATATTTCTTGAAATTTGATATTTATGTACAGTATACAGTATATAATAGGTGAAATTTGATATTTTATGTACAGTATATAATAAATATTTGGTGAAATTTCATATTATAAGTACGGTATATAATATATATTTGCTGTACTTTCATATTTTATGTACAGTATATAGTATATATTTGGTTATATTTGATATTTTATGTACAGTATGTAATATAAATTTGTTGAAATTTGATATTTTATGTACAGTATGTAATATATATTTGGTGTACTTTCATATTTTATGTACAGTGTATAGTATATATTTGGTGACATTTGATATTTTATGTACAGTATATAATATAAATTTGTTGAAAGTTGATATGTCATGTACAGTATATAACATATATTTGGTGAAATTTGATATTATAGGTACAGTATATAATATATATTTGGTGAAATTTTATATTTTATGTACAGTATATAATATATATTTGGTGTACTTTCATATTTTATGTACAGTATAAAATATATACTTGATGTACTTTCATATTTTATGTACAGTAAATAATATATAGTTGTTGAAATTTGATATTTTATGTACAGTATATAATATATATTTGGTGAAATTTGATATTTTATGTACAGTATATAATATATATTTGCTGTACTTTCATATTTTATGTACAGTATATAGTATATATTTGGTTACATTTGATATTTTATGTACAGTATGTTATATAAATTTGTTGAAATTTGATATTTTATGTACAGTATGTAATATATATTTGGTGTACTTTCATATTTTATGTACAGTATAAAATAGATACTTGGTGTACTTTCACATTTTATGTACAGTAAATAATACATATTTGTTGAAATTTGATATTTTATGTAGAGTATATAATATATATTGGGTGAAATTTGATATTATAAGTACAGTATATTTTTTTGGTGAAATTTGATATTTTGTGTACAGTATGTAATATATACTTGGTGAAATATGATATTTTATGTACAGTATATAATATATATTTGGTGAAATTTTATATTTTATATACAGTATATAATATATATTTGGTGTACTTTCATATTTTATGTACAGTAAATAATACATATTTGTTGAAATTTGATATTTTATATACAGTATATAAGATATATTTGGTGTACTTTCATATTTTATGTACAGTGTATAGTATATATTTGGTGACATTTGATATTTTATGTACAGTATATAATATAAATTTGTTGAAAGTTGATATGTCATGTACAGTATATAACATATGTTTGGTGAAATTTGATATTATAGGTACAGTATATAATATATATTTGGTGAAATTTGATATTTTATGTACAGTATATAATATATATTTGGTGAAATTTGATATTTTATATACAGTATATAATATATATTTGGTTAAATTTGATATTTTATGTACAGTAAATAATATATATTTGGCATACTTTCATATTTTATGTACAGTATAAAATATATACTTGATGTACTTTCATATTTTATGTACAGTAAATAATATATATTTGTTGGAATTTGATATTTTATGTACAGTATATAATAAATATTTGGTAAAATTTGATATTATAAGTACAGTATAATATATATTTGCTGTACTTTCATATTTTATGTACAGAATAAAATAAATTCTTGATGTACTTTCATATTTTATGTACAGTAAATAATACATATTTGTTGAAATTTGATATTTTATGTACAGTACATAATATATATTTGGTGAAATTTGATATGTCGTGTACAGTATATAAAATATATTTGGTGAAATTTGATATTATAGGTACAGTATATAATATATATTTGGTGAAATTTGATATTTTTGTACAGTATATCGTATATAATTGGTGAAATTTGATATTTTATGCACAGTATATAATATATATTTGGTGAAATTTGATATTTTATATACAGTATGTAATATATATTTGGTGTACTTTCATATTTTATGTACAGTATAAAGTATATACTTGATGTACTTTCATATTTTATGTACAGTAAATAATATATAGTTGTTGAAATTTGATATTTTATGTACAGTATATAATATATATTTGGTGAAATTTGATATTTTATGTACAGTGTATAATATATATTTGCTGAAATTCGATATTTTATATACAGTATGTAATATATATTTGGTGTACTTTCATATTATATGTACGGTATAAAATATATACTTGATGTACTTTGATATTTTTTGCACAGTGTATAGAATATATTTCGTGAAATTTGGTATTTTATGTACAGTATGTAATGTAAATTTGTTGAAATTTGATGTTTTATGTACAGTATATAATGTATATTTGGTGTACTTTCATATTTTATGTACAGTATAAAATATATACTTGATGTACTTTCATATTTTTTGTACAGTAAATAATACATATTTGTTGAAATTTGATATTTTATGTACAGTACATAATATATATTTGGTGAAATTTGATATGTCGTGTACAGTATATAAAATATATTTGGTGAAATTTGATATTATAGGTACAGTATATAATATATATTTGGTGAAATTTGATATTTTTGTACAGTATATCGTATATATTTGGTGAAATTTGATATTTTATGCACAGTATATAATATATATTTGGTGAAATTTGATATTTTATATACAGTATGTAATATATATTTGGTGTACTTTCATATTTTATGTACAGTATAAAATATATACTTGATGTACTTTCATATTTTATGTACAGTAAATAATATATAGTTGTTGAAATTTGATATTTTATGTACAGTATATAATATATATTTGGTGAAATTTGATATTTTATGTACAGTGTATAATATATATTTGCTGAAATTCGATATTTTATATACAGTATGTAATATATATTTGGTGTACTTTCATATTATATGTACGGTATAAAATATATACTTGATGTACTTTGATATTTTTTGCACAGTGTATAGAATATATTTCGTGAAATTTGGTATTTTATGTACAGTATGTAATGTAAATTTGTTGAAATTTGATGTTTTATGTACAGTATATAATGTATATTTGGTGTACTTTCATATTTTATGTACAGTATAAAATATATACTTGATGTACTTTCATATTTTATGTACAGTAAATAATATATAGTTGTTGAAATTTGATATTTTATGTACAGTATATAATATATATTTGGTGAAATTTGATATTTTATGTAGAGTATATAATATATATTTGGTGTACTTTCATGTTTTATGTACAGTATAAAATATATACTTGTTGTACTTTCATATTTTATTTACAGTAAATAATATATAGTTGTTGAAATTTGATATTTTATGTACAGTATATAATATATATTTGGTGAAATTTGATATTTTATGTACAGTATATAATATATATTTGCTGTACTTTCATATTTTATGTACAGTATATAGTATATATTTGGTTACATTTGATATTTTATGTACAGTATGTAATATAAATTTGTTGAAATTTGATATTTTATGTACAGTATGTAATATATATTTGGTGTACTTTCATATTTTATGTACAGTATAAAATATATACTTGTTGTACTTTCATATTTTATGTACAGTAAATAATATATAGTTGTTGAAATTTGATATTTTATGTACAGTATATAATATATATTTGGTGAAATTTGATATTTTATGTACAGTATATAATATATATTTGCTGTACTTTCATATTTTATGTACAGTATATAGTATATATTTGGTTACATTTGATATTTTATGTACAGTATGTAATATAAATTTGTTGAAATTTGATATTTTATGTACAGTATGTAATATATATTTGGTGTACTTTCATATTTTATGTACAGTATAAAATATATACTTGGTGTACTTTCACATTTTATGTACAGTAAATAATACATATTTGTTGAAATTTGATATTTTATGTAGAGTATATAATATATATTTGGTGAAATTTGATATTATAGGTACAGTTTATTTTTTTGGTGAAATTTGATATTTTGTGTACAGTATGTAATATATACTTGGTGAAATATGATATTTTATGTACAGTATATAATATATATTTGGTGAAATTTTATATTTTATAAACAGTATATAATATATATTTGGTGTACTTTCATATTTTATGTACAGTAAATAATACATATTTGTTGAAATTTGATATTTTATATACAGTATATAAGATATATTTGGTGTACTTTCATATTTTATGTACAGTGTATAGTATATATTTGGTGACATTTGATATTTTATGTACAGTATATAATATAAATTTGTTGAAAGTTGATATGTCATGTACAGTATATAACATATATTTGGTGAAATTTGATATTATAGGTACAGTATACAATATATATTTGGTGAAATTTGATATTTTATGTACAGTATATAATATATATTTGGTGAAATTTGATATTTTATATACAGTATATAATATATATTTGGTTAAATTTGATATTTTATGTACAGTATATAATATATATTTGGCATACTTTCACATTTTATGTACAGTATAAAATATATACTTGATGTACTTTGATATTTTATGTACAGTAAATAATATATATTTGTTGGAATTTGATATTTTATATACAGTATATAATAAATATTTGGTAAAATTTGATATTATAAGTGCAGTATAATATATATTTGCTGTACTTTCATATTTTATGTACAGTATATAGTATATATTTGGTTACATTTGATATTTTATGTTCAGTATGTAATATAAATTTGTTGAAATTTGATATCTTATGTACAGTATGTAATATGTATCTGGTGTACTTTCCTATTTTATGTACAGTATAAAATATATACTTGATGTACTTTCATATTTTGTGTACAGTAAATAATACATATTCGTTGAAATTTGATGTTTTATGTACAGTATACAATATATATTTGGTGTACTTTCATATTTTATGTACAGTATAAAATATATACTTGATGTACTTTCATATTTTATGTACAGTAAATAATACATATTTGTTGAAATTTGATATTTTATGTACAGTGTATAATAAATATTTGGTGAAATTTGATATTATAAGAACAGTATATAATATATATTTGCTGTACTTTCATATTTTATGTATAGTATATAGTATATAGTTCGTTACATTTGATATTTTATGTACAGTACATAATATATATTTGTTGAAATTTGATATTTTATGTACAGTATACAGTATATAATAGGTGAAATTTGATATTTTATGTACAGTATATAATAAATATTTGGTGAAATTTGATATTATACGTACGGTATATAATATATATTTGCTGTACTTTCATATTTTATGAACAGTATATAGTATATATTTGGTTACATTTGATATTTTATGTACAGTATGTAATATAAATTTGTTGAAATTTGATATTTTATGTACAGTATGTAATATATATTTGGTGTACTTTCATATTTTATGTACAGTATAAAATATATACTTGGTGTACTTTCACATTTTATGTACAGTAAATAATAAATATTTGTTGAAATTTGATATTTTATGTAGAGTATATAATATATATTTGGTGAAATTTGATATTATAGGTACAGTATATTTTTTTGGTGAAATTTGATATTTTGTGTACAGTATGTAATATATACTTGGTGAAATATGATATTTTATGTACAGTATATAATATATATTTGGTGAAATTTTATATTTTATAAACAGTATATAATATATATTTGGTGTACTTTCATATTTTATGTACAGTAAATAATACATATTTGTTGAAATTTGATATTTTATATACAGTATATAAGATATATTTGGTGTACTTTCATATTTTATGTACAGTGTATAGTATATATTTGGTGACATTTGATATTTTATGTACAGTATATAATATAAATTTGTTGAAAGTTGATATGTCATGTACAGTATATAACATATATTTGGTGAAATTTGATATTATAGGTACAGTATATAATATATATTTGGTGAAATTTGATATTTTATGTACAGTATATAATATATATTTGGTGAAATTTGATATTTTATATACAGTATATAATATATATTTGGTTAAATTTGATATTTTATGTACAGTGTATAATATATATTTGGCATACTTTCACATTTTATGTACAGTATAAAATATATACTTGATGTACTTTGATATTTTATGTACAGTAAATAATATATATTTGTTGGAATTTGATATTTTATGTACAGTATATAATAAATATTTGGTAAAATTTGATATTATAAGTACAGTATAATATATATTTGCTGTACTTTCATATTTTATGTACAGTATATAGTATATATTTGGTTACATTTGATATTTTATGTTCAGTATGTAATATAAATTTGTTGAAATTTGATATCTTATGTACAGTATGTAATATGTATCTGGTGTACTTTCCTATTTTATGTACAGTATAAAATATATACTTGATGTACTTTCATATTTTGTGTACAGTAAATAATACATATTTGTTGAAATTTGATGTTTTATGTACAGTATACAATATATATTTGGTGTACTTTCATATTTTATGTACAGTATAAAATATATACTTGATGTACTTTCATATTTTATGTACAGTAAATAATACATATTTGTTGAAATTTGATATTTTATGTACAGTGTATAATAAATATTTGGTGAAATTTGATATTATAAGAACAGTATATAATATATATTTGCTGTACTTTCATATTTTATGTATAGTATATAGTATATAGTTGGTTACATTTGATATTTTATGTACAGTACATAATATATATTTGTTGAAATTTGATATTTTATGTACAGTATACAGTATATAATAGGTGAAATTTGATATTTTATGTACAGTATATAATAAATATTTGGTGAAATTTGATATTATAAGTACGGTATATAATATATATTTGCTGTACTTTCATATTTTATGTACAGTATATAGTATATATTTGGTTACATTTGATATTTTATGTACAGTATGTAATATAAATTTGTTGAAATTTGATATTTTATGTACAGTATGTAATATATATTTGGTGTACTTTCATATTTTATGTACAGTATAAAATAGATACTTGGTGTACTTTCACATTTTATGTACAGTAAATAATACATATTTGTTGAAATTTGATATTTTATGTAGAGTATATAATATATATTTGCTGAAATTTGATATTATAGGTACAGTATATTTTTTTGGTGAAATTTGATATTTTGTGTACAGTATGTAATATATACTTGGTGAAATATGATATTTTATGTACAGTATATAATATATATTTGGTGAAATTTTATATTTTATAAACAGTATATAATATATATTTGGTGTACTTTCATATTTTATGTACAGTAAATAAAACATATTTGTTGAAATTTGATATTTTATATACAGTATATAAGATATATTTGGTGTACTTTCATATTTTATGTACAGTGTATAGTATATATTTGGTGACATTTGATATTTTATGTACAGTATATAATATAAATTTGTTGAAAGTTGATATGTCATGTACAGTATATAACATATATTTGGTGAAATTTGATATTATAGGTACAGTATATAATATATATTTGGTGAAATTTGATATTTTATGTACAGTATATAATATATATTTGGTTAAATTTGATATTTTATATACAGTATACAATATATATTTGGTGAAATTTGATATTTTATATACAGTATATAATATATATTTGGTTAAATTTGATATTTTATGTACAGTATATAATATATATTTGGCATACTTTCACATTTTATGTACAGTATAAAATATATACTTGATGTACTTTGATATTTTATGTACAGTAAATAATATATATTTGTTGGAATTTGATATTTTATGTACAGTATATAATAAATATTTGGTAAAATTTGATATTATAAGTACAGTATAATATATATTTGCTGTACTTTCATATTTTATGTACAGTATATAGTATATATTTGGTTACATTTGATATTTTATGTTCAGTATGTAATATAAATTTGTTGAAATTTGATATCTTATGTACAGTATGTAATATGTATCTGGTGTACTTTCCTATTTTATGTACAGTATAAAATATATACTTGATGTACTTTCATATTTTGTGTACAGTAAATAATACATATTTGTTGAAATTTGATGTTTTATGTACAGTATACAATATATATTTGGTGTACTTTCATATTTTATGTACAGTATAAAATATATACTTGATGTACTTTCATATTTTATGTACAGTAAATAATACATATTTGTTGAAATTTGATATTTTATGTACAGTGTATAATAAATATTTGGTGAAATTTGATATTATAAGAACAGTATATAATATATATTTGCTGTACTTTCATATTTTATGTATAGTATATAGTATATAGTTGGTTACATTTGATATTTTATGTATAGTACATAATATATATTTGTTGAAATTTGATATTTTATGTACAGTATTCAGTATATAATAGGTGAAATTTGATATTTTATGTACAGTATATAATAAATATTTGGTGAAATTTGATATTATAAGTACGGTATATAATATATATTTGCTGTACTTTCATATTTTATGTACAGTATATAGTATATATTTGGTTACATTTGATATTTTATGTACAGTATGTAATATAAATTTGTTGAAATTTGATATTTTATGTACAGTATGTAATATATATTTGGTGTACTTTCATATTTTATGTACAGTATAAAATATATACTTGGTGTACTTTCACATTTTATGTACAGTAAATAATACATATTTGTTGAAATTTGATATTTTATGTAGAGTATATAATATATATTTGGTGAAATTTGATATTATAGGTACAGTATATTTTTTTGGTGAAATTTGATATTTTGTGTACAGTATGTAATATATACTTGGTGAAATATGATATTTTATGTACAGTATATAATATATATTTGGTGAAATTTTATATTTTATAAACAGTATATAATATATATTTGGTGTACTTTCATATTTTATGTACAGTAAATAATACATAGTTGTTGAAATTTGATATTTTATATACAGTATATAAGATATATTTGGTGTACTTTCATATTTTATGTACAGTGTATAGTATATATTTGGTGACATTTGATATTTTATGTACAGTATATAATATAAATTTGTTGAAAGTTGATATGTCATGTACAGTATATAACAAATATTTGGTGAAATTTGATATTATAGGTACAGTATACAATATATATTTGGTGAAATTTGATATTTTATGTACAGTATATAATATATATTTGGTGAAATTTGATATTTTATATACAGTATATAATATATATTTGGTTAAATTTGATATTTTATGTACAGTATATAATATATATTTGGCATACTTTCACATTTTATGTACAGTATAAAATATATACTTGATGTACTTTGATATTTTATGTACAGTAAATAATATATATTTGTTGGAATTTGATATTTTATGTACAGTATATAATAAATATTTGGTAAAATTTGATATTATAAGTACAGTATAATATATATTTGCTGTACTTTCATATTTTATGTACAGTATATAGTATATATTTGGTTACATTTGATATTTTATGTTCAGCATGTAATATAAATTTGTTGAAATTTGATATCTTATGTACAGTATGTAATATATATTTGGTGTACTTTCATATTTTATGTACAGTATAAAATATATACTTGTTGTACTTTCATATTTTGTGTACAGTAAATAATACATATTTGTTGAAATTTGATGTTTTATGTACAGTATACAATATATATTTGGTGTACTTTCATATTTTATGTACAGTATAAAATATATACTTGATGTACTTTCATATTTTATGTACAGTAAATAATACATATTTGTTGAAATTTGATATTTTATGTACAGTGTATAATAAATATTTGGTGAAATTTGATATTATAAGAACAGTATATAATATATATTTGCTGTACTTTCATATTTTATGTATAGTATATAGTATATAGTTGGTTACATTTGATATTTTATGTACAGTACATAATATATATTTGTTGAAATTTGATATTTTATGTACAGTATACAGTATATAATAGGTGAAATTTGATATTTTATGTACAGTATATAATAAATATTTGGTGAAATTTGATATTATAAGTACGGTATATAATATATATTTGCTGTACTTTCATATTTTATGTACAGTATATAGTATATATTTGGTTACATTTGATATTTTATGTACAGTATGTAATATAAATTTGTTGAAATTTGATATTTTATGTACAGTATGTAATATATATTTGGTGTACTTTCATATTTTATGTACAGTATAAAATAGATACTTGGTGTACTTTCACATTTTATGTACAGTAAATAATACATATTTGTTGAAATTTGATATTTTATGTAGAGTATATAATATATATTTGCTGAAATTTGATATTATAGGTACAGTATATTTTTTTGGTGAAATTTGATATTTTGTGTACAGTATGTAATATATACTTGGTGAAATATGATATTTTATGTACAGTATATAATATATATTTGGTGAAATTTTATATTTTATAAACAGTATATAATATATATTTGGTGTACTTTCATATTTTATGTACAGTAAATAAAACATATTTGTTGAAATTTGATATTTTATATACAGTATATAAGATATATTTGGTGTACTTTCATATTTTATGTACAGTGTATAGTATATATTTGGTGACATTTGATATTTTATGTACAGTATATAATATAAATTTGTTGAAAGTTGATATGTCATGTACAGTATATAACATATATTTGGTGAAATTTGATATTATAGGTACAGTATATAATATATATTTGGTGAAATTTGATATTTTATGTACAGTATATAATATATATTTGGTTAAATTTGATATTTTATATACAGTATACAATATATATTTGGTGAAATTTGATATTTTATGTACAGTATATAATATATATTTGGTGAAATTTGATATTTTATGTACAGTATATAATATATATTTGGCATACTTTCACATTTTATGTACAGTATAAAATATATACTTGATGTACTTTGATATTTTATGTACAGTAAATAATATATATTTGTTGGAATTTGATATTTTATGTACAGTATATAATAAATATTTGGTAAAATTTGATATTATAAGTACAGTATAATATATATTTGCTGTACTTTCATATTTTATGTACAGTATATAGTATATATTTGGTTACATTTGATATTTTATGTTCAGTATGTAATATAAATTTGTTGAAATTTGATATCTTATGTACAGTATGTAATATGTATCTGGTGTACTTTCCTATTTTATGTACAGTATAAAATATATACTTGATGTACTTTCATATTTTGTGTACAGTAAATAATACATATTTGTTGAAATTTGATGTTTTATGTACAGTATACAATATATATTTGGTGTACTTTCATATTTTATGTACAGTATAAAATATATACTTGATGTACTTTCATATTTTATGTACAGTAAATAATACATATTTGTTGAAATTTGATATTTTATGTACAGTGTATAATAAATATTTGGTGAAATTTGATATTATAAGAACAGTATATAATATATATTTGCTGTACTTTCATATTTTATGTATAGTATATAGTATATAGTTGGTTACATTTGATATTTTATGTACAGTACATAATATATATTTGTTGAAATTTGATATTTTATGTACAGTATACAGTATATAATAGGTGAAATTTGATATTTTATGTACAGTATATAATAAATATTTGGTGAAATTTGATATTATAAGTACGGTATATAATATATATTTGCTGTACTTTCATATTTTATGTACAGTATATAGTATATATTTGGTTACATTTGATATTTTATGTACAGTATGTAATATAAATTTGTTGAAATTTGATATTTTATGTACAGTATGTAATATATATTTGGTGTACTTTCATATTTTATGTACAGTATAAAATAGATACTTGGTGTACTTTCACATTTTATGTACAGTAAATAATACATATTTGTTGAAATTTGATATTTTATGTAGAGTATATAATATATATTTGCTGAAATTTGATATTATAGGTACAGTATATTTTTTTGGTGAAATTTGATATTTTGTGTACAGTATGTAATATATACTTGGTGAAATATGATATTTTATGTACAGTATATAATATATATTTGGTGAAATTTTATATTTTATAAACAGTATATAATATATATTTGGTGTACTTTCATATTTTATGTACAGTAAATAAAACATATTTGTTGAAATTTGATATTTTATATACAGTATATAAGATATATTTGGTGTACTTTCATATTTTATGTACAGTGTATAGTATATATTTGGTGACATTTGATATTTTATGTACAGTATATAATATAAATTTGTTGAAAGTTGATATGTCATGTACAGTATATAACATATATTTGGTGAAATTTGATATTATAGGTACAGTATATAATATAAATTTGTTGAAAGTTGATATGTCATGTACAGTATATAACATATATTTGGTGAAATTTGATATTATAGGTACAGTATACAATATATATTTGGTGAAATTTGATATTTTATGTACAGTATATAATATATATTTGGTGAAATTTGATATTTTATATACAGTATATAATATATATTTGGTTAAATTTGATATTTTATGTACAGTATATAATATATATTTGGCATACTTTCACATTTTATGTACAGTATAAAATATATACTTGATGTACTTTGATATTTTATGTACAGTAAATAATATATATTTGTTGGAATTTGATATTTTATGTACAGTATATAATAAATATTTGGTAAAATTTGATATTATAAGTACAGTATAATATATATTTGCTGTACTTTCATATTTTATGTACAGTATATAGTATATATTTGGTTACATTTGATATTTTATGTTCAGTATGTAATATAAATTTGTTGAAATTTGATATCTTATGTACAGTATGTAATATGTATCTGGTGTACTTTCCTATTTTATGTACAGTATAAAATATATACTTGATGTACTTTCATATTTTGTGTACAGTAAATAATACATATTTGTTGAAATTTGATGTTTTATGTACAGTATACAATATATATTTGGTGTACTTTCATATTTTATGTACAGTATAAAATATATACTTGATGTACTTTCATATTTTATGTACAGTAAATAATACATATTTGTTGAAATTTGATATTTTATGTACAGTGTATAATAAATATTTGGTGAAATTTGATATTATAAGAACAGTATATAATATATATTTGCTGTACTTTCATATTTTATGTATAGTATATAGTATATAGTTGGTTACATTTGATATTTTATGTATAGTACATAATATATATTTGTTGAAATTTGATATTTTATGTACAGTATTCAGTATATAATAGGTGAAATTTGATATTTTATGTACAGTATATAATAAATATTTGGTGAAATTTGATATTATAAGTACGGTATATAATATATATTTGCTGTACTTTCATATTTTATGTACAGTATATAGTATATATTTGGTTACATTTGATATTTTATGTACAGTATGTAATATAAATTTGTTGAAATTTGATATTTTATGTACAGTATGTAATATATATTTGGTGTACTTTCATATTTTATGTACAGTATAAAATAGATACTTGGTGTACTTTCACATTTTATGTACAGTAAATAATACATATTTGTTGAAATTTGATATTTTATGTAGAGTATATAATATATATTTGCTGAAATTTGATATTATAGGTACAGTATATTTTTTTGGTGAAATTTGATATTTTGTGTACAGTATGTAATATATACTTGGTGAAATATGATATTTTATGTACAGTATATAATATATATTTGGTGAAATTTTATATTTTATAAACAGTATATAATATATATTTGGTGTACTTTCATATTTTATGTACAGTAAATAAAACATATTTGTTGAAATTTGATATTTTATATACAGTATATAAGATATATTTGGTGTACTTTCATATTTTATGTACAGTGTATAGTATATATTTGGTGACATTTGATATTTTATGTACAGTATATAATATAAATTTGTTGAAAGTTGATATGTCATGTACAGTATATAACATATATTTGGTGAAATTTGATATTATAGGTACAGTATATAATATAAATTTGTTGAAAGTTGATATGTCATGTACAGTATATAACATATATTTGGTGAAATTTGATATTATAGGTACAGTATACAATATATATTTGGTGAAATTTGATATTTTATGTACAGTATATAATATATATTTGGTGAAATTTGATATTTTATATACAGTATATAATATATATTTGGTTAAATTTGATATTTTATGTACAGTATATAATATATATTTGGCATACTTTCACATTTTATGTACAGTATAAAATATATACTTGATGTACTTTGATATTTTATGTACAGTAAATAATATATATTTGTTGGAATTTGATATTTTATGTACAGTATATAATAAATATTTGGTAAAATTTGATATTATAAGTACAGTATAATATATATTTGCTGTACTTTCATATTTTATGTACAGTATATAGTATATATTTGGTTACATTTGATATTTTATGTTCAGTATGTAATATAAATTTGTTGAAATTTGATATCTTATGTACAGTATGTAATATGTATCTGGTGTACTTTCCTATTTTATGTACAGTATAAAATATATACTTGATGTACTTTCATATTTTGTGTACAGTAAATAATACATATTTGTTGAAATTTGATGTTTTATGTACAGTATACAATATATATTTGGTGTACTTTCATATTTTATGTACAGTATAAAATATATACTTGATGTACTTTCATATTTTATGTACAGTAAATAATACATATTTGTTGAAATTTGATATTTTATGTACAGTGTATAATAAATATTTGGTGAAATTTGATATTATAAGAACAGTATATAATATATATTTGCTGTACTTTCATATTTTATGTATAGTATATAGTATATAGTTGGTTACATTTGATATTTTATGTATAGTACATAATATATATTTGTTGAAATTTGATATTTTATGTACAGTATTCAGTATATAATAGGTGAAATTTGATATTTTATGTACAGTATATAATAAATATTTGGTGAAATTTGATATTATAAGTACGGTATATAATATATATTTGCTGTACTTTCATATTTTATGTACAGTATATAGTATATATTTGGTTACATTTGATATTTTATGTACAGTATGTAATATAAATTTGTTGAAATTTGATATTTTATGTACAGTATGTAATATATATTTGGTGTACTTTCATATTTTATGTACAGTATAAAATATATACTTGGTGTACTTTCACATTTTATGTACAGTAAATAATACATATTTGTTGAAATTTGATATTTTATGTAGAGTATATAATATATATTTGGTGAAATTTGATATTATAGGTACAGTATATTTTTTTGGTGAAATTTGATATTTTGTGTACAGTATGTAATATATACTTGGTGAAATATGATATTTTATGTACAGTATATAATATATATTTGGTGAAATTTTATATTTTATAAACAGTATATAATATATATTTGGTGTACTTTCATATTTTATGTACAGTAAATAATACATAGTTGTTGAAATTTGATATTTTATATACAGTATATAAGATATATTTGGTGTACTTTCATATTTTATGTACAGTGTATAGTATATATTTGGTGACATTTGATATTTTATGTACAGTATATAATATAAATTTGTTGAAAGTTGATATGTCATGTACAGTATATAACAAATATTTGGTGAAATTTGATATTATAGGTACAGTATACAATATATATTTGGTGAAATTTGATATTTTATGTACAGTATATAATATATATTTGGTGAAATTTGATATTTTATATACAGTATATAATATATATTTGGTTAAATTTGATATTTTATGTACAGTATATAATATATATTTGGCATACTTTCACATTTTATGTACAGTATAAAATATATACTTGATGTACTTTGATATTTTATGTACAGTAAATAATATATATTTGTTGGAATTTGATATTTTATGTACAGTATATAATAAATATTTGGTAAAATTTGATATTATAAGTACAGTATAATATATATTTGCTGTACTTTCATATTTTATGTACAGTATATAGTATATATTTGGTTACATTTGATATTTTATGTTCAGCATGTAATATAAATTTGTTGAAATTTGATATCTTATGTACAGTATGTAATATGTATCTGGTGTACTTTCCTATTTTATGTACAGTATAAAATATATACTTGATGTACTTTCATATTTTGTGTACAGTAAATAATACATATTTGTTGAAATTTGATGTTTTATGTACAGTATACAATATATATTTGGTGTACTTTCATATTTTATGTACAGTATAAAATATATACTTGATGTACTTTCATATTTTATGTACAGTAAATAATACATATTTGTTGAAATTTGATATTTTATGTACAGTGTATAATAAATATTTGGTGAAATTTGATATTATAAGAACAGTATATAATATATATTTGCTGTACTTTCATATTTTATGTATAGTATATAGTATATAGTTGGTTACATTTGATATTTTATGTACAGTACATAATATATACTTGTTGAAACTTGATATTTTATGTACAGTATATAATATTAATTTGTTGAAATTTGATATTTTATGTACAGTATATAATATATATTTGGTGAAATTTGAGATTTTATATACGGTATATGATATATATTTGGTGTACTTTCATATTTTACTTACAGTATATAATATATATTTGGTGTACTTTGATATTTTATGTACAATATGTAATATATATTGGTGTAGTTTCATATTTTATGTAGAGTATATAGTATAAAATTGCTGAAATTTCATATTTTATATACAGTATATAATATGTATTTTGTGTAATCTGATATTATATGTAAGTATATAATATATATTTAGTGAAATTTGGTATTTTATATACAGTATATAACATATATTTGGTGTAATTTCATATTTTATGTACAGTATATAGTATATATTTGGTGACATTTGATATTTTATGTACAGTATATAATATATATTTGTTGAAATTTTATATTTTATTTACAGTATATAATATATATTTGGTGAAATTTTATATTTTATGTACAGTGTATAATATATATTTGGTGTACTTTCATATTTTATGTACAGTACATAGTATATAATTGGTGACATTTGATACTTTATGTACAGTATATAATATATATTTGTTGAAATTTGATATTTTATATACAGTATATAATATATATTTGGTGAAATTTTATATTTTACTTACAGTATATAATATATATTTGGTGTATTTTCGTATTTTATGTACAGTACATAATATATATTTAGTGAAATTTGATATTTTATGAACAATATGTAAGATATGTTAGTTAAAATTTGATATTTTATGTACAGTATATAATATATATTTGGTGAAATTTGATATTTTATATACAGTATGTAATATATATTTGGTGTACTTTCATATTTTATGCACAGTATGAAATATATACTTGATGTACTTTCATATTTTATGTACAGTAAATAATACATATTTGTTGGAATTTGATATTTTATATACAGTATATAATATATATTTGGTGAAATTTGGTATTTTATGTTCAGAATATAATATATATTTGATGAAATTTGGTATTTTATGTACAGTATATAATATATATTTGGTGAAATTTGATATTTTATGTACAGTATATAATATATATTTGGTGAAATTTGATATTTTATATACAGTATATAATATATATTTGGTGAAATTTGGTATTTTATGTACAGTATATAGTATATATTTGGTTACATTTGATATTTTATTTACAGTACATAATATAAATTTGTTGAAATTTGATATTTTATGTACAGTATGTAATATATATTTGGTGTACTTTCATATTTTATGTACAGTATAAAATATATACTTTATGTACTTTCATATTTTATGTACAGTTAATAATACATATTTGTTGAAATTTGATATTTTATGTACAGTATATAATATATATTTGGTGAAATTTGATATTTTATGTACAGTATATAATATATATTTTTTGAAATTTGATATTTTATGCACAGGATATAATATATATTTGGTGTACTCTCATATTTTATGTACAGTTTATAGTATACAGTTGGTGAAATTTGATATTTTTTGTACAGTATATAATATATATTTGGTGAAGTTTGATATTTTATATACAGTATATAATATATATTTGGTGTACTTTCAAGTTTTATGTACAGTATATAACATATATTGGGTGTAATTTCATATTTTATGTGCAGTATATAATATGTATTATGTGTAATTTGATATATGTACAGTATGTAAGATATATTTGCTGAAATCATAGATTTTATATACAGTATATAATATATATTTGGTGTACTTTCATATTTTATGTACAGTGTATAGTATATATTTGGTGACATTTGATATTTTATGTACAGTATATAATATAAATATGTTGAAATTTGATATTTTATATACAGTATATAATACATATTTGGTGAAATTTGATGTCATAGGTACAGTATATAATATATATTTGGTGAAATTTGATATTTTTCTACAGTATGTAATATATATTTGGTGAAATTTGATATTTTATGTACAGTATATAATATATGTTTGCTGAAATTCGATATTTTATATACAGTATGTAATATATGTTTGGTGCACTTTCATATTTTATGTACAGTATAAAATATATACTTGATGTACTTTCATATTTTATGTACAGTAAATAATATATAGTTGTTGAAGTTTGATATTTTATGTACAGTATAAAATATATACTTGATGTACTTTCATATTTTATGTGCAGTAAATAATATATAGTTGTTGAAATTTGATATTTTATGTACAGTATGTAATATATATTTAGTGAAATTTGATATTTTATGTACAGTATATAATATATATTTGGTGAAATTTGATATTATAGGTACAGTATATAATATATATTTGGCGTAATTTGATATTAATTGTACAATATATAATATATATTTGGTGAAGTTTGATATTTTATGTACAGTATATAAAATATATTTGGTGAAATTTGATATTTTATGTACAGTATATAATATATACTTGGTGTACTTTCATATTTTATGTACAGTATAATATATAAAGTTGATGTACTTTCAACTTTTATGTGCAGTATATAATAAATATTCGGGGTACTTTCATATTTTATGTACAGTATACAATATATATTTTGTGAAATTTGTTATTTCATCTACTGTATATGAGATATAGTTGGTGAAATTTGATATTTTATGTTCAGTATATGATATAAAATTGGTGTACTTTCATATTGTACTTGCAGTATATAATACATATTTGTTGTACTTTCATATTTTATGTACAGTACATAGTATATATTTGGTGACATTTGATACTTTATGTACAGTATATAATATATATTTGTTGAAATTTGATATTTTATATACAGTATATAATATATATTTGGTGAAATTTTATATTTTACTTACAGTATATAATATATATTTGGTGTATTTTCGTATTTTACATACAGTATATAATATATATTTGGTGAAATTTGATATTTTATGAACAATATGAAAGATATGTTTGTTAAAATTTGAAATTTTATGTACAGTATATAATATATATTTGGTGAAATTTGATATTTTATATACGGTATGTAATATATATTTGGTGTACTTTCATATTTTATGCACAGTATAAAATATATACTTGATGTACTTTCATATTTTATGTATAGTAAATAATACATATTTGTTGAAATTTGATATTTTATATGCAGTATATAATATATATTTGGTGAAATTTGGTATTTTATGTTCAGAATATAATATATATTTGGTGAAATTTGGTATTTTATGTACTGTATATAATATATATTTGGTGAAATTTGATATTTTATGTACACTATATAATATATATTTGGTGAAATTTGATATTTTATGTACAGTATATAATATATATTTGGTGAAATTTGGTATTTTATGTACAGTATATAATATATATTTGGTTATATTTGATATTTTATTTACAGTATGTAATATAAATTTGTTGAAATTTGATACTTTATGTACAGTATGTAATATATATTTGGTGTACTTTCATATTTTATGTACAGTATAAAATATATATTTGATGTACTTTCATATTTTATCTACAGTAAATAATACATATTTGTTGAAATTTGATATTTTATGTACAGTATATAATATATATTTGGTGAAATTTGATATTTTATGTACAGTATATAATATATATTTGTTGAAATTTGATATTTTATGCACAGGATATAATATATATTTGGTGTACTCTCATATTTTATATACAGTATATAGTATACAGTTGGGGAAATTTGATATTTTTTGTACAGTATATAATATATATTTGGTGAAGTTTGATATTTTATATACAGTATATAATATATATTTGGTGTACTTTCAAGTTTTATGTACAGTATATAACATATATTGGGTGTAATTTCATATTTTATGTGCGGTATATAATATGTATTATGTGTAATTTGATGTTATATGTACAGTATGTAAGATATATTTGCTGAAATTTTATATGTTATATACAGTATATAATATATATTTGATGTACTTTCATATTTTATGTACAGTGTATAGTATATATTTGGTGACATTTGACATTTTATGTACAGTATATAATATAAATTTGTTGAAATTTGATATTTTATGTACAGTATATAATACATATTTGGTGAAATTTGATATTATAGGTACAGTATATAATATATATTTGGCGTAATTTGATATTAATTGTACAGTATATAATATATATTTGGTGAAATTTGATATTTTATGTACAGTATATAAAATATATTTGGTGAAATTTGATATTTTATGTACAGTATATAATATATATTTGCTGTACTTTCATATTTTATGTACAGTATAATATATATACTTGATGTACTTTCAACTTTTATGTGCAGTATATAATAAGTATTCGGGGTACTTTCATATTTTATGTACAGTATTCAATATATATTTTGTGAAATTTGATATTTCATCTACTGTATATGAGATATAGTTGGTGAAATTTGATATTTTGTTTACACTATATAATATATATTTGGTGAAATTTGATATTATGGGTACAGTATATAATATATATTTGGTGAAATTTGATATTTTTGTACAGTATATAATATATATTTGTTGAAATTTGATATTTTATGTACAGTATTCGGTATATATTTGGTGAAATTTGATATTTTTTGTACAATATGTAATAGATATTTGGTGAAATTTGATATTATATGTACAGTATATAATATATTTTTGGTGAAATTTGATATTTTGTGTACAGTATATAATATATATTTGGTGAAATTTTATATTTTATATACAGTATATAGTATATATTTGGTGTACTTTCATGTCTTATGTACAGTATATAATATATATTTGGTGTACTTTCATCTTTTATGTACTGTATAAAATATATTTTTTGTGAAATTTGATATTTCATGTACTGTATATAAGATATAGTTGGTGAAATTTGATATTTTCTGTACAGTATATGATATATAATTTGTGTACTTTCATAATTTAGTTGTTGTATATAATACATATTTGGTGTACTTTGATATTTTATGTACAGTATATGATATATAGGTGTACTTTGATATTTTATGTACAGTATATGATATATAGGTGTAGTTTCATATTTTATGTACAGTATATTGTATATAATTGCTGAAATTTGATATTATATGTACAGTATATAATATGTATTTGGTGAAATTTGATATTATATGTATAGTATATAATATATATTTGGTGAAATTTGATATTTTTCTACAGTATGTAATATATATTTGGTGAAATTTGATATTTTATGTACAGTATACAATATATGTTTGCTGAAATTCGATATTTTATATACAGTATGTAATATATATTTGGTGTACTTTCATATTTTATGTACAGTATAAAATATATACTTGATGTACTTTCATATTTTATGTACAGTAAATAATACATATTTGTTGAAATTTGATATTTTATGTACAGTATATAATATATATTTGGTGAAATTTGATATTATAGGTACAGTATATTTTTTAGGTGAAATTTGATATTTTGTGTACAGTATATAATATATATTTGGTGAAATTTGATATTTTATGTACAGTATATAATATATATTTGGTGAAATTTGATATTTTATATACAGTATATAATATATATTTGGTGTACTTTCATATTTTATATACAGTATAAAATATATACTTGATGTACTTTCATATTTTATGTACAGTAAATAACACATATTTGTTGAAATTATGTATTTTATATACAGTATAAAAGATATATTTGGTGTACTTTCATATTTTATGTACAGTGTATAGTATATATTTGGTGACATTTGATATTTTATGTACAGTATATAATATAAATTTGTTGAAAGTTGATATGTCATCTACAGTATATAACATATATTTGGTGAAATTGGATATTATTGGTACAGTATATAATATATATTTGGTGAAATTTGATATTTTTGTACAGTATATAATATATATTTGGTGAAATTTGATATTTTATGCACAGTATATAATATATATCTGGTGAAATTTGATATTTTATATACAGTATGTAATATATATTTGGTGTACTTTCATATTTTATGTACAGTAAATAATATATATTTGTTGAAATTTGATATTTTATGTACAGTATATAATATATATTTGGTGAAATTTGATATTATAAGTACAGTACATAATATATGTTTGGTGAAATTTGATATTTTATGTACAGTGTATAATTTATATTTGGCGTACTTTCATATTTTATGTACAGTATAAAATATATACTTGATGTACTTTCATATTTTATGTACAGTAAATAATATATATTTGCTGGAATTTGATATTTTATGTACAGTATATAATAAATATTTGGTGAAATTTGATATTATAAGTACAGTATAATATATATTTGCTGTAATTTCATATTTTAAGCACAGTATATTGTATATATTTGGTTACATTTGATATTTTATGTACAGTATGTAATATAAATTTGTTGAAATTTGATATTTTATGTACAGTATGTAATATATATTTGGTGTACTTTCATATTTTATGTACAGTGTAAAATATATACTTGATGTACTTTCATATTTTATGTCCAGTAAATAATACATATTTGTTGAAATTTGATATTTTATGTACAGTATATAATATATATTTGGTGAAATTTGCTATTATAAGTACAGTATATAATATATATTTGGTGAAATTTGCTATTATAAGTACAGTATATAATATATATTTGGTGAAATTTGATATTTTATGCACAGGATATAATATATATTTGTTGTACTCTCATATTTTATGTACAGTATATACTATACAGTTGGTGAAATTTGATATTTTTTGTACAGTATATAATATATATTTGGTGAAGTTTGATATTTTATATACAGTATATAATATATAGTTGGTGTACTTTCAAGTTTTATGTACAGTATATAACATATATTAGTGTAATTTCATATTTTATGTACTGTATATAATATGTGTTTTGTGTAATTTGATATTATATGTACAGTATGTAAGATATATTGGCTGAAATTTTATATTTTATATATAGTATATAATATATATTTGGTGTACTTTCATATTTTATGTACAGTGTATAATATATATGTGGTGACATTTGATATTTTATGTACAGTATATAGTATATAATAGGTGAAATTTGATATTTTATGTACAGTATATAATATATATTTGGTGAAATTTGATATTATAGGTACAGTATATAATATATATTGGTGAAATTTGATATTTTTCTACAGTATGTAATATATATTTGGTGAAATTTGATATTTTATGTACAGTATATAATATATGTTTGCTGAAATTCGATATTTTATATACTATATGTAATATATATTTGGTGTACTTTCATATTTTATGTACAGTATAAAATAAATACTTGATGTACTTTCATATTTTATGTACAGTAAATAATACATATTTGTTGAAATTTGATATTTTATGTACAGTATATTATATATTTTTGGTGAAATTTGATATTATAAGCACGGTATATAATATATATTTGCTGTACTTTCATATTTTATGTACAGTATATAGTATATATTTGGTTACATTTGATATTTTATGTACAGTATGTAATATAAATTTGTTGAAATTTGATATTTTATGTACAGTATGTAATATATATTTGGTGTACTTTCATATTTTATGTACAGTATGAAATATATACTTGATGTAATTTCATATTTTATGTACAGTAAATAATATATATTTGTTGAAATTTGATATTTTATGTACAGTATATAATATATATTTGGTGAAATTGATATTTTATGCACAGTATATAATATATATCTGGTGTACTCTCATATTTTATGTACAGTGTATAGTATACAGTTGGTGAAATTTAATATTTTTTGTACAGTATATAATATCTATTTGGTGAAATTTGATATTTTATATACAGTATATAATATATATTTGGTGTACTTTCAGGTTTTATGTACAGTATATAACATATATTGGGTGTAATTTCATAATTTATGTACAGTATATAATATGTATTTTGTGTAATTTGATATTATATGTACAGTATGTAAGATATATTTGTTGAAATTTTATATTTTATATACAGTATATAATATATATTTGGTGTACTTTCATATTTTATGTACAGTGTATAGTATATATTTGGTGACATTTGATATTTTATGTACAGTATATAATATAAATTTGTTGAAATTTGATATTTTATGTACAGTATATAATACATATTTGGTGAAATTTGATATTATAGGTACAGTATATAATATATATTTGGTGAAATTTGATATTTTTCTACAGTATGTAATATATATTTGGTGTACTTTCATATTTTATATACAGTAAATAATACATATTTGTTGACATTTGATATTTTATGTACAGTATATAATAAATATTTGGTGAAATTTGATATTATAAGTACAGTATATAACATATATTTGCTGTACTTTCATATTTTATGTGGAGTATATAGTATATATTTGGTTACATTTGATATTTTATGTACAGTATATAATATATATTTGTTGAAATTACATATTTTATGTACTGTATATAATATATATTTGCTGAAATTCGATATTTTATACACAGTATGTAATATATATTTGGTGTACTTTCATATTTTATGTACAGTATAAAATATATACTTGATGTACTTTGATATTTTTTGCACAGTGTATAGAATATATTTGGTGAAATTTGATATTTTATGTACAGTATGTAATGTAAATTTGTTGAAATTTGATATTTTATGTACAGTATATAATATATATTTGGTGTACTTTCATATTTTATGTACAGTAAATAATACATATTTGTTGAAATTTGATATTTTATGTACAGTACATAATATATATTTGGTGAAATTTGATATGTCGTGTACAGTATATAAAATATATTTGGTGAAATTTGATATTATAGGTACAGTATATAATATATATTTGGTGAAATTTGATATTTTTGTACAGTATATCGTATATATTTGGTGAAATTTGATATTTTATGCACAGTATATAATATATATTTGGTGAAATTTGATATTTTATATACAGTATGTAATATATATTTGGTGTACTTTCATATTTTATGTACAGTATAAAATATATACTTGATGTACTTTCATATTTTATGTACAGTAAATAATATATAGTTGTTGAAATTTGATATTTTATGTACAGAATATAATATATATTTGGTGAAATTTGATATTTTATGTACAGTGTATAATATATATTTGCTGAAATTCGATATTTTATATACAGTATGTAATATATATTTGGTGTACTTTCATATTATATGTACGGTATAAAATATATACCTGATGTACTTTGATATTTTTTGCACAGTGTATAGAATATATTTCGTGAAATTTGATATTTTATGTACAGTATGTAATGTAAATTTGTTGAAATTTGATGTTTTATGTACAGTATATAATGTATATTTGGTGTACTTTCATATTTTATGTACAGTATAAAATATATACTTGATGTACTTTCATATTTTATGTACAGTAAATAATATATAGTCGTTGAAATTTGATATTTTATGTACAGTATATAATATATATTTGGTGAAATTTGATATTTTATGTAGAGTATATAATATATATTTGGTGTACTTTCATATTTTATGTACAGTATAAAACATATACTTGTTGTACTTTCATATTTTATGTACAGTAAATAATATATAGTTGTTGAAATTTGATATTTTATGTACAGTATATAATATATATTTGGTGAAATTTGATATTTTATGTACAGTATATAATATATATTTGCTGTACTTTCATATTTTATGTACAGTATATAGTATATATTTGGTTACATTTGATATTTTATGTACAGTATGTAATATAAATTTGTTGAAATTTGATATTTTATGTACAGTATGTAATATATATTTGGTGTACTTTCATATTTTATGAACAGTATAAAATATATACTTGATGTACTTTCATATTTTATGTACAGTATAAAATATATACTTGATGTACTTTCATATTTTATGTACAGTAAATAATACATATTTGTTGAAATTTGATATTTTACATACAGTGTATAAGATATATTTGGTGTACTTTCATATTTTATGTACAGTGTATAGTATATATTTGGTGACATTTGATATTTTATGTACAGTATATAATATAAATTTGTAGAAAGTTGATATTTCATGTACAGTATATAACATATATTTGGTGAAATTTGATATTATAGGTACAGTATATAATATATATTTGGTGAAATTTGATATTTTTGTACAGTATATAATATATATTTGGTGAAATTTGATATTTTATGCACCGTATATAATATATATTTGGTGAAATTTGATATTTTATATACAGTATGTAATATATATTTGGTGTACTTTCATATTTTATGTACGGTATAAAATATATACTTGATGTACTTTCATATTTTATGTACAGTAAATAATATATATTTGTTGAAATTTGATATTTTATGTACAGTATATAATATATATTTGGTGAAATTTGATATTATAAGTACAGTACATAATATATATTTGGTGAAATTTGATATTTTATGTACACTATATAATTTATATTTGGCGTACTTTCATATTTTATGTACAGTATAAAATATATACTTGATGTACTTTCATATTTTATCTACAGTAAATAATATATATTTGTTGGAATTTGATATTTTATGTACAGTATATAATAAATATTTGGTGAAATTTGATATCATAAGTACAGTGTAATATATATTTGGTGTACTTTCATATTTTATGTACAGTGTAAAATATATACTTGATGTACTTTCATATTTTATGTACAGTAAATAATATATATTTGTTGAAATTTGATATCTTATGTACAGTATATAATATATTTTTGGTGAAATTTGATATTATAAGTACAGTATATAATATATATTTGGTGAAATTTGATATTTTATGCACAGGATATAATATATATTTGGTGTACTCTCACATTTTATGTACAGTATATAGTATACAGTTGGTGAAATTTGATATTTTTTGTACAGTATATAATATATATTTGGTGAAGTTTGATATTTTATAAACAGTATATAATATATATTTGGTGTACTTTCAATTTTTATGTACAGAATAAATCATATATTGGGTGTAATTTCATATTTTATGTACTGTATATAATATGTGTTTTGTGTAGTTTGATATTATATGTACAGTATGTAAGATATATTTGCTGAAATTTTATATTTTATATACAGTATATAATATATATTTGGTGTACTTTCATATTTTATGTACAGTGTATAGTATATATTTGGTGACATTTGATATTTTATGTACAGTATATAATATAAATTTGTTGAAATTTGATATTTTATGTACAGTATATAATACATATTTGGTGAAATTTGATATTATAGGTACAGTATATAATATATATTTAGTGAAATTTGATATTTTTCTACAGTTTGTAATATATATTTGGTGTAATTTGATATTTTATGTACAGTAGATAATATATGTTTGCTGAAATTCGATATTTTATATACAGTATGTAATATATATTTGGTGTACTTTCAAATTTTATGTACAGTATAAAATATATACTTGATGTACTTTCATATTTTATGTCCAGTAAATAATACATATTTGTTGAAATTTGATATTTTATGTACAGTATATAATATATATTTGGTGAAATTTGATATTATAGGTACAGTATATAATATAAATTTGTTGAAATTTGATATATTATGTACAGCATATTATATGTATTTGGTGAAATTTGATATTATGTGTACAGTATATAATTTATATCAGGTGAAATTTGATATTTTTGTACAGTATATAATATATATTTGGTGAAATTTGATATTTTATGTACAGTATATTGTATATATTTGGTGAAATTTGATATTTTTTGTACAGTATAAAATAGATTTTTGGTGAAATTTGATATTATATGTACAGTATATAATATATTTTTGTTGAAATTTGATATTATGTGTACAGTATATAATATATATTTGGTGAAATTTGATATTTTATATACAGTATATAGTATATATTTCGTGTACTTTCATGTTTTATGTACAGTATATAATATATATTTGGTGTACTTTCATATTTTATTTACAGTATAAAATATATATGTTGTGAAATTTGATATTTCATGTACTGCATATAAGATATAGTTGGTGAAATTTGATATTTTCTGTATAGTATATGATATATAATTGGTGTACTTTCACAATTTACTTGCAGTATATAATAAATATTTGGTGTACTTTGATATTTTATGTGCAGTATATAATATATAGGTGTAGTTTCATATTTTATATACAGTATATATTATATAATTGCTGAAATTTGATATTATATGTACAGTATATAATATGTATTTGGTGTAATTTGATATTATATGTTCAGTATACAATATACATTTGGTGAAAGTTTATATTTTATGTACAGTACATAATATACATTTGGTGTACTTTCATATTTCATGTAGAGAATATAGTATATATTTGGTGAAATTTGATTTTTTTTGTACAGTATATAATAGATATTTTGTGAAATTTGATATTATATGTACAGTAGATTATATATTTTTGGTGAAATTTGATATTTTATGTACAGTATATAATATATATTTGGTGAAATTTGATATTTTATGTACAGTATATAATATGTATTTTGTGTAATTTGATATTATATGTAAAGTATATGATATATATTTGGTGAAATTTTATATTCTAAATACAGTATATAATATATATTTGGTGTACTTTCATATTTTACCTACAGTATATAGTATATATTTGGTGACATTTGATATTTTATGTACAGTGTATAATATATATTTTTTGATATTTGATATTTTATGTACAGTATATAATGTATACGTGGTGAAATTTTATATTTTATGTACAGTGTATAATATATATTTGGTGTACTTTCATATTTTATGTACAGTATATAGTATATATTTAGTGATATTTTATATTTTGTGTACAGTATATAATATATATTTGTTGAAATTTAATATTTTATATACAGCATATAATATATATTTGTTGAAATTGTATATTTTATGTACATTAGATAATATATATTTGGTGTACTTTCATATTTTATGTTCAGTATATAGCATCTATTTGGTGATATTTGATATTTTATGTACAATATATAAGATACTTTTGTTGAAATTTGATATTTTATGTACACTATATAATATATATTTGGTGAAATTTGATATTATAGGTACAGTATATAATATATATTTGGTGAAATTTCATGTTTTATGTACAGTATATAATTTATATTTGGTGAAATTTGATATTTTATGTACAGTTTAAAAGATATATTTGGTGAAATTTGATATTTTATGTACAGTATATAATATATATTTGGTGAAATTTCATATTATATGTACAGTATATAATACATATTTGGTGAAGTTTCATATTTTATGTACAGTATATAATCTATATTTTGTGAAATTTGATATTTTATCTACAGTTTATAATATATATTTGGTGAAATTTGAGATTTCATGTACAGTATATGATATATATTTGGTGTACTTTCATATTTTACTTACAGTATATAATACATATTTGCTGTACTTTGATATTTTATGTACAGTATATAATATATATTGGTGTATTTTCATATTTTATGTAGAGTATATAGTATATAATTGCTGAAATTTGGTATTTTATGCACAGTGTATAATATTTATTTTGTGTAATATGATATTATATGTAAAGTATATAATATATATTTGGTGAAATTTTATTTTATATACAGTATATAACATATATTTGGTGTAATTTCATATTTTATGTACAGTATATAGTGTATATTTGGTGACATTTGATATTTTATGTAAAGTACAGTAATATATATTTGTTGAAATTTGATATTAATTGTACAGTATATAATATATATTTGGTGACATTTGATATTTTATGATCAATATGTAAGATATGTTTGTTGAAATTTGATATTTTATGTAGAGTATATTATATATATTTGGTGAAATTTGATATTATAGGTACAGTATATAATATATATTTGGAGAAATTTGATATTTTATGTAAAGTATATAATATATATTTGGTGAAATTTGATATTTTATGTACAGTATATAAGATATATTTGGTGAAATTTGGTATTTTATGTACAGTATATAATATATATTTGGTGCACTTTCATGTTTTATCTACAGTATATAGTATATATTTGGTGAAATTTGATGTTTTTTGCACAGTATATTGTAGATATTTGCTGAAATTTCATATTATATGAGCAGTATATAATATACTTTGGGTGAAATTTGATATTTTGTGTACAGTATATAATATATATTTGGTGAAATTTGATATTTTATGTACAGTATATAATATATATTTGGTGAAATTTGATATTTTATATACAGTATGTAATATATATTTGGTGTACTTTCATATTTTATGTACAGTATAAAATATATACTTGATGTAATTTCATATTTTATGTACAGCAAATAATACATATTTGTTGAAATTTGATTTTTTATATACAGTATATAATATATATTTGGCGAAATTTTATATTACTTGTACAGTATATAATATATATTTGGTGAAATTTGATATTTTATGTACAGTATATAAAATATATTTGGTGAAATTTGATATTTTATGTACAGTATATTATATACATTTGGTGTACTTTCATATTTTATGTACAGTATATAATATATATTTTGTGAAATTGGATATTTCATCTACTGTATAAAAGATATAGTTGGTGAAATTTGATATTTTATGTACAGTATATGATATATAATTCGTGTATTTTCAAATTTTACTTGCAGTATATAATACATATTTGGTGTACTTTCATAATTTATATACAGTATATAGTATATATTTGGTGACATTTGATATTTTATGTACAGTATATAGTATATATTTGGTGACATTTGATATTTTATGTACAGTATATAATATATATTTGTTGAAATTTGATATTTTATGTACAGTATATAATATATATTTGGTGAAATTTTATATTTTATGTACACTAGATAATATATATTTGGTGTACTTTCATATTTTATGTACAGTATATAGTATATATTTGGTGACATTTGATATTTTATGTACAATATATAAGATATGTTTGTTGAAATTTGATATTTTATGTACAGTATATAATATATATTTGGGGAAATTTGATATTTTATGTACAGTATATAATATATATTTGGTGAAATTTGATATTTTATGTACAGTATAAGATATATTTGGTGAAATTTGATATTTTACGTACAGTATATAATATATACATGGTGAAATTTGATATTTTACACACAGTATATAATATATATTTGGTGAAATTTGAGATTTTATGTACGGTATATGATATATATTTGGTGTACTTTCATATTTTACTTACAGTATATAATATATATTTGGTGTACTTTGATATTTTATGTACAGTATATAATATATATTGGTGTAGTTTCATATTTTATGTAGAGTATATAGTATATAATTGCTGAAATTTGATATTTTATATACAGTACATAATATGTATTTTGTGTAATCTGATATATGTACAGTATATAATATATATTTGGTGAAATTTTATATTTTATGTACAGTATATAACATATATTTGGTGTAATTTCATATTTTACATACAGTATATAGTATATATTTGTTGACATTTGATATTTTATGTACAGTATATAATATATATTTGTTGAAATTTGATATTTTATGTACAGTATAAAATATATATTTGGTGAAATTTTATATTTTATGTACAGTGTATAATATATATTTGGTGTACTTTCATACTTTATGTACAGTATATAGTATATATTTGGAGACATTTGATATTTTATGTACAGTATTTAATATATATTTGTTGAAATTTGATATTTTATATACAGTATATAATATATATTTGGTGAAATTTTATATTTTATTTACAGTATATAACAAATATTTGGTGTATTTTCATATTTTATGTACAGTATATCATATATATTTGGTGACATTTGATATTTTATGAACAATATGTAAGATATGTTTGTTGAAATTTGATATTTTATGTACAGTATTTAATATATATTTGGTGAAATTTGATATTATAGGTACAGTATATAATATATATTTGGTGAAATTTGATATTTTATGTAGAGTATATAATATATATTTGGTGAAATTTGACATTTTATGTACAGTATATAAGAAATATTTGGTGAAATTTGATATTTTATGTACAGTATATAATATATATTTGGTGTACTTTCATATTTTATGTGCAGTATATGGTATATATTTGGTGAAATTTGATATTTTCTGCACAGTATATAGTAGATATTTGGTGAAATTTGATATTATATGTACAGTATATAATATACTTTTGGTGAAATTTGATATTTTGTGTACAGTATATAATAAATATTTGGTGAAATTTGACATTTTATGTACAGTATAAAAGATATATTTGGTGAAATTTGATATTTCACGTACAGTATATAATATATATTTGGTGAAATTTGATACTTTACACACAGTATATAATATATATTTGTTGAAATTTGAGATTTTATGTACGGTATATGATATATATTTGGTGTACTTTCATATTTTACTTACAGTATATAATATATATTTGGTGTACTTTGATATTTTATGTACAGTATATAATATATATTGGTGTAGTTTCACATTTTATGTAGAGTATATAGTATATAATTGCTGAAATTTGATGTTTTATATGAAGTATATAATATGTATTTTGTGTAATCTGATATTATATTTAAAGTATATAATATATATTTGGTGAAATTTGGTATTTTATATACAGTATATAACATATATTTGGTGTAATTTCATATTTTATGTACAGTATATAGTATATATTTGGTGATATTTGATATTTTATGTACAGTACATAATATATATTTGTTGAAATTTGTATTTTATGTACAGTATATTATATATATTTGGTGTACTTTCATATTTTATGTACAGTATATAGTATATATTTTGTGACATTTGATATTTTATGTACTGTATATAATATGTATTTGTTGAAATTTGATATTTTATGTACAGTATATAATATATATTTGGTGAAATTTGATATTTTATGTACAGTATATAATATATATTTGGTGAAATTTGATATTTTATGTACAGCATAAGATATATTTGGTGAAATTTGATATTTTACGTACAGTATATAATATATATATGGTGAAATTTGATATTTTACACACAGTATATAATATATATTTGGTGAAATTTGAGATTTTATGTACGGTATATGATATATATTTGGTTGACTTTCATATTTTACTTACAGTATATAATATATATTTGGTGTACTTTGATATTTTATGTACAGTATATAATATATATTGGTGTAGTTTCATATTTTATGTAGAGTATATAGTATATAATTGCTGAAATTTGATATTTTATATACAGTATATAATATGTATTTTGCGTAATCTGATATTATATGTAAAGTATATAATATATATTTGGTGAAATTTTATATTTTATATACAGTATATAACATATATTTGGTGAAATTCGATATTTCATGTACAGTATATAGTATATAATTGTTGACATTTGATATTTTATGTACAGTATATAATATATATTTGTAGAAATTTGATATTTTATGTACAGTATATTATATATATTTGGTGAAGTTTTATATTTTATATACAGTGTATAATATATATTTGGTGTACTTTCATATTTTATGTACAGTATATAGTATATATTCGGTGACATTTGATATTTTATGTACAGTATATAATATATATTTGTTGAAATTTGATATTTTATATACAGTATATAATATAACTTTGGTGAAATTTTATATTTTACTTACAGTATATAATATATATTTGGTGTATTTTCATATATCATGTACAGTATATAATTTATATTTGGTGACATTTGATATTTTATGAACAATATGTAAGATATGTTTGTTGAAATTTGATATTTTATGTACAGTATATAATATATATTTGGTGAAATTTGATATTATAGGTACAGTATATAATATATATTTGTAGAAATTTGATATTTTATGTAAAGTATATAATATATATTTGGTGAAATTTGATATTTTATGTACAGTATATAATATATATTTGTAGAAATTTGATATTTTATGTACAGTATATTATATATATTTGGTGAAGTTTTATATTTTATATACAGTGTATAATATATATTTGGTGTACTTTCATATTTTATGTACAGTATATAGTATATATTCGGTGACATTTGATATTTTATGTACAGTATATAATATATATTTGTTGAAATTTGATATTTTATATACAGTATATAATATATCTTTGGTGAAATTTTATATTTTACTTACAGTATATAATATATATTTGGTGTATTTTCATATATCATGTACAGTATATAATTTATATTTGGTGACATTTGATATTTTATGAACAATATGTAAGATATGTTTGTTGAAATTTGATATTTTATGTACAGTATATAATATATATTTGGTGAAATTTGATATTATAGGTACAGTATATAATATATATTTGTAGAAATTTGATATTTTATGTAAAGTATATAATATATATTTGGTGAAATTTGATATTTTATGTACAGTATATAAGATATATTTGGTGAAATTTGATATTTTATGTACAGTATATAATATATATTTGCTGTACTTTCATATTTTATGTACAGTATATGGTATATATTTGGTGAAATTTGATGTTTTTTGCACAGTATATAGTAGATATTTGTTGAAATTTCATATTATATGTGCAGTATATAATATACTTTGGGTGAAATTTGATATTTTGTGTACAGTATATAATATATATTTGGTGAAATTTGATATTTTATGTACAGTATATACTATATATTTGGTGAAATTTGATATTTTATATACAGTATGTAATATATATTTGGTGTACTTTCATATTTTATATACAGTATAAAATATATACTTGATGTAATTTCATATTTTATGTACAGCAAATAATACATATTTGTTGAAATTTGATATTTTATATACAGTATATAATATATATTTGGCGAAATTTGATACTAATTGTACAGTATATAATATATATTTGGTGAAATTTGATATTTTATGTACAGTATATAAAATATATTTGGTGAAATTTGATATTTTATGTACAGTATATTATATACATTTGTTGTACTTTCATATTTTATGTACAGTATATAATATATATTTTGTGAAATTGGAAATTTCATCTACTGTATATAGGATATAGTTGGTGAAATTTGATATTTTATGTACAGTATATGATATATAATTGGTGTATTTTCATATTTTACTTGCAGTATATAATACATATTTGGTGTACTTTCATAATTTATATACAGTATATAGTATATATTTGGTGACATTTGATATTTTATGTACAGTATATAGTATATATTTGGTGACATTTGATATTTTATGTACAGTACATAATATATATTTGGTGAAATTTGATATTTTATGTACAGTATATAATATATATTTGGTGAAATTTCATATTTTATGTACACTAGATAATATATATTTGGTGTACTTTCATATTTTATGTACAGTATATAGTGTATATTTGGTGACATTTGATATTTTATATACAATAAATAAGATATGTTTCTTGAAATTTGATATTTTATGTACAGTATATACTATATATTTGGTGAAATTTGACATTATAGGTACAGTATATAATATATGTTTGGTGAAATTTGATATTTTATAGACAGTATATAATATATATTTGGTGACATTTGACATTATAGGTACAGTATATAATATATGTTTGGTGAAATTTGATATTTTATATACAGTATATAATATATATTTGTTGAAATTTGATATTTTATGTACAGTATATAATATATATTTGGTGAAATTTTATATTTTATGTACACTAGATAATATATATTTGGTGTACTTTCATATTTTATGTACAGTATATAGTATATATTTGGTGACATTTGATATTTTATGTACAATATATAAGATATGTTTGTTGAAATTTGATATTTTATGTACAGTATATAATATATATTTGGTGAAATTTGATATTTTATGTACAGTATATAATATATATTTGGTGAAATTTGATATTTTATGTACAGTATAAGATATATTTGGTGAAATTTGATATTTTACGTACAGTATATAATATATACATGGTGAAATTTGATATTTTACACACAGTATATAATATATATTTGGTGAAATTTGAGATTTTATGTACGGTATATGATATATATTTGGTGTACTTTCATATTTTACTTACAGTATATAATATATATTTGGTGTACTTTGATATTTTATGTACAGTATATAATATATATTGGTGTAGTTTCATATTTTATGTAGAGTATATAGTATATAATTGCTGAAATTTGATATTTTATTTACAGTACATAATATGTATTTTGTGTAATCTGATATATGTACAGTATATAATATATATTTGGTGAAATTTTATATTTTATGTACAGTATATAACATATATTTGGTGTAATTTCATATTTTATATACAGTATATAGTATATATTTGTTGACATTTGATATTTTATGTACAGTATATAATATATATTTTTTGAAATTTGATATTTTATGTACAGTATAAAATATATATTTGGTGAAATTTTATATTTTATGTACAGTGTATAATATATATTTGGTGTACTTTCATTCTTTTTGTGCAGTATATAGTATATATTTGGTGACATTTGATATTTTATGTACAGTATATAATATATATTTGTTGAAATTTGATATTTTATATACAGTATATAATATATATTTGGTGAAATTTTATATTTTATTTACAGTATATAACATATATTTGGTGTATTTTCATATTTTATGTACAGTATATCATATATATTTGGTGACATTTGATATTTTATGAACAATATGTAAGATATGTTTGTTGAAATTTGATATTTTATGTACAGTATTTAATATATATTTGGTGAAATTTGATATTGTAGGTACAGTACATAATATATATTTGGTGAAATTTGATATTTTATGTAGAGTATTTAATATATATTTGGTGAAATTTGACATTTTATGTACAGTATATAAGAAATATTTGGTGAAATTTGATATTTTATGTACAGTATATAATATATATTTGGTGTACTTTCATTGTTTATGTGCAGTATATGGTATATATTTGGTGAAATTTGATATTTTCTGCACAGTATATAGTAGATATTTGGTGAAATTTGATATTATATGTACAGTATATAATATATTTTTGGTGAAATTTGATATTTTGTGTACAGAATATAATAAACATTTGGTGAAATTTGACATTTTATGTACAGTATAAAAGATATATTTGGTGAAATTTGATATTTTACGTACAGTATATAATATATATTTGGTGAAATTTGATACTTTACACACAGTATATAATATATATTTGGTGAAATTTGAGATTTTATGTACGGTATATGATATATATTTGGTGTACTTTCATATTTTACTTACAGTATATAATATATATTTGGTGTACTTTGATATTTTATGTACAGTATATAATATATATAGGTGTAGTTTCATATTTTATGTAGAGTATATAGTATATAATTGCTGAAATTTGATATTTTATATGAAGTATATAATATATATTTTGTGTAATCTGATATTATATGTAAAGTATATAATATATATTTGGTGAAATTTGGTATTTTATATACAGTATATAACATATATTTGGTGTAATTTCATATTTTATGTACAGTACATAGTATATATTTGGTGATATTTGATATTTTATGTACAGTACATAATATATATTTGTTGAAATTTGTATTTTATGTACAGTATATTATATATATTTGGTGTACTTTCATATTTTATGTACAGTATATAGTATATATTTTGTGACATTTGATATTTTATGTACTGTATATAATATATATTTGTTGAAATTTGATATTTTATGTACAGTATATAATATGTATTTGGTGAAATTTGATATTTTATGTATACTAGATAATATATATTTGGTGTACTTTGATATTTTATGTACCGTATAAAATATATACTTGATGTACTTTCATATTTTATGTACAGCAAATAATACATATTTGTTGAAATTTGATATTTTATATACAGTATATAATATATATTTGGCGAAATTTGATAGTAATTGTACAGTATATTATGTATTTGGTGAAATTTGATATTTTATATACAGTATATAAAATACATTTGGTGAAATTTGATATTTTAGGAACAGTATATAATATATATTTGATGTACTTTCATATTTTATGTAGAGTATAAAATATATACTTGATGTACTTTCAAGTTTTATGTGCAGTATATAATAAATATTCCGGGTACTTTCATATTTTATGTAGAGTATATAATATATATTTTGTGAAATTGGATATTTCATCTACTGTATATAAGATATAGTTGGTGAAATTTGATATTTTATGTACAGTATATGATATATAGTTGGTGTACTTTCATATTTTACTTGCAGTATATAATACATATTTGGTGTACTTTCATATTTTATGTACAGTATATAGTATATATTTGGTGAAATTTGATATTTTTTGCACAGTATATAATATATATTTGTTGAAACTTGATATTTTATGTACAGTATATAATATATATTTGGTGAAATTTTATATTTTATGTACACTATATAAAATATATTTGGAGTACTTTCATATTTTATGTATAGTATATAGTATATATTTGGTGGCATTTGATATTTTATGTACAATATATAAGATATGTTTGTTGAAATTTGATATTTTATGTACAGTATATAATATATATTTGGTGAAATTTGATATTATAGGAACAGCATGTAATATATATTTGTTGAAATTTGATATTTTATATACAGTATATAATATATATTTGGTGAAATTTCATATTTTATGTACAGTATAAAAGATATATTTGGTGAAATTTGATATTTTACGTGGAGCATATAATGTATATTTGGTGAAATTTGATATTTTATTTACGGTATATAATATATATTTGGTGAAATTTGATATTTTATGTACAGTATATAATATATATTTGGTGAAAATTGATATTTTATGTACAGTATAAGATATATTTGGTGAAATTTGATATTTTACATACAGTATATAATATATATTTGGTGAAATTTGAGATTTTATGTACGGTATATGATATATATTTGGTGTACTTTCATATTTTACTTACAGTATATAATATATATTTGGTATACTTTGATATTTTATGTACAGTATATAATATATATTGGTGTAGTTTCATATTTTATGTAGAGTATATAGTATATAATTGCTGAAATTTGATATTTTATATACAGTACATAATATGTATTTTGTGTAATCTGATATATGTACAGTATATAATATATATTTGGTGAAATTTTATATTTTATGTACAGTAGATAACATATATTTGGTGTAATTTCATATTTTACGTACAGTATATAGTATATATTTGGTGACATTTGATATTTTATGTACAGTATATAATATATATTTGTTGAAATTTGATATTTTATGTACAGTATATAATATTTATTTGTTGAAATTTGATATTTTATGTACAGTGTATAATATATTTTTGGTGTACTTTCATACTTTATGTACAGTATATAGTATATATTTGGTGACACTTGATATTTTATGTACAGTATATAATATATATTTGTTGAAATTTGATATTTTATATAGAGTATATAATATATATTTGGTGAAATTTTATATTTTATTTACAGTATATAATATATATTTGGTGTATTTTCATATTTTATGTACAGTATATAATATATATTTGGTGACATTTGATATTTTATGTACAATATATAAGATATGATTGTTGAAATTTGATATTTTATGTACAGTATATAATATATATTTGGTGAAATTTGATATTATAGGTACAGCATATAATATATATTTGGTGAAATTTGATATTTTATGTACAGTATATAATATATATTTGGTGAAATTTGATATTTTATGTACAGTGTATAATATATATTTGGTGTACTTTCATTTTTTAAGTACAGTATACAGTATATATTTGGTGAAATTTGATATTTTTTGCACAGTATATAGTAGATATTTGGTGAAATTTGATATTATATGTACAGTATATAATATACTTTGGGTGACATTTGATATTTTGTGTACAGTATATAATATATATTTGGTGAAATTTGATATTTTATATACAGTATGTAATATATTTGGTGTACTTTCATATTTTATGTACAGTATAAAATATATACTTGATGTACTTTCATATTTTGCTTACAGTCTATAATATATATTTGGTGTACTTTGATATTTTATGTACAGTATATAATATATATTGGTGTAGTTTCATATTTTTTGTGGAGTATATAGTATATAATTGGTGAAATTTGATATTTTATGTACAGTGTATAATATGTATTTTGTGTAATTTGATATTATATGTACAGTATATAATATATATTTGGTGAAATTTGATATTTTATGTATACTACATAATATATATATGGTGTACTTTCATATTTTATGTACAGTATAAAATATATACTTGATGTACTTTCATATTTTATGTACAGCAAATAATACATATTTGTTGAAATTTGAAATTTTATATACAGTATATAATATATATTTGGCGAAATTTGATAGTAATTGTACAGTATATTAGGTATTTGGTGAAATTTGATATTTTATACTCAGTATATAAAATATATTTGGTGAAAATTGATATTTTATGTACAGTATATAATATATATTTGATGTACTTTCATATTTTATGTACAGTATAAAATATATACTTGATGTACTTTCAAGTTTTATGTGCAGTATATAATAAATATTCGGGGTACTTTCATATTTTATGTACAGTATATAGTATATATTTTGTGAAACTGGATATTTCATCTACTGTATGTAAGATATAGTTGGTGAAATTTGATATTTTATGTACAGTATATGATATATAGTTGGTGTACTTTCATATTTTACTTGCAGTATATAATACTTATTTGGTGTAATTTCATATTTTATGTAGAGTATATAGTATATATTTGGTGACATTTGATATTTTATGTAGAGTATATAATATATATTTGTGAAATTTGATATTTTATATACAGTGTATAATATGTATTTTGTGTAATTTGATATTATATGTACAGTATATAATATATATTTGGTGAAATTTTATGTTTTATGCACAGTGTATAATATATATTAGGTGTACTTTCATATTTTATGTACAGTATATAGTATATATTTGGTGACATTTGATATTTTATGTACAGTGTATAATATATATTTGTTGAAATTTGATATTTTATATACAGTATATAATACATATTTGGTGAAATTTTATATTTTACTCACAGTATATAATATATATTTGGTGTATTTTCATATTTTATGTACAGTATATAATATATATTTGGTGACATTTGATATTTTATGAACAATATGTAAGATATGTTTGCTGAAATTTGATGTTTTATGTACAGTATATAATATATATTTGGTGAAATTTGATATTATAGGTACAGTATATAGTATATATTTGGAGAAATTTGATATTTTATGTACGGTATATAATATATATTTGGTGAAATTTGATATTTTATGTACAGTATATAAGATATATTTGGTGAAATTTGATATTTTATGTACAGTATATAATATATATTTGGTGTACTTTCATATTTTATGTACAGTATATAGTATATATTTGGTGAAATTTGATGTTTTTGCACAGTATATAGTAGATATTTGGTGAAATTTCATATTATATGTGCAGTATATAATATGCTTTGGGTGAAATTTGATATTATGTGCACAGTATATAATATATATTTGGTGAAATTTGATATTTTATGTACAGTATATAATATATATTTGGTGAAATTTGATATTTTATATACAGTATGTAATATATATTTGGTGTACTTTCATATTTTATGTACAGTATAAAATATATACTTGATGTACTTTCATATTTTATGTACAGCAAATAATACATATTTGTTGAAATTTGATATTTTATAGACAGTATATAATATATATTTGGTGAAATTTGATAGTAATTGTACAGTATATTATATATTTGGTGGAATTTGATATTTTATATGCAGTATATAAAATATATTTGGTGAAATTTGATAATTTATGAACAGTATATAATATATATTTGATGTACTTTCATATTTTATGTACAGTATAAAATATATTCTTGATGTACTTTCAAGTTTTATGTGCGGTATATAATAAATATTCGGGGTACTTTCATATTTTATGTACAGTATATAATATATATTTTGTGAAATTGGATATTTCATCTACTGTATATAAGATAGAGTTGGTGAAATTTGATATTTTATGTACAGTATATGATATATAGTTGGTGTACTTTCATATTTTACTTGCAGTATATAATACATATTTGGTGTACTTTCATATTTTATGTACAGTATATAGTATATATTTGGTGACATTTGATATTTTTTGCACAGTATATAATATATATTTGTTGAAATTTGATATTTTATGTACAGTATATAATATATATTTGGTGAAATTTTATATTTTATGTGCAGTATATAATATATATTTGTTGAAATTTGATATTTTATGTACAGTATATAAGATATATTTGGTGAAATTTGATATTTTATGTACAGTATATAATATATATTTGGTGTACTTTCATATTTTATGTACAGTACATAGTATATATTTGGTGAAATTTGATATTATTTGCACAGTATATAGTAGATATTTGGTGAAATTTGATATTATATGTACAGTATATAATATACTTTGGGTGAAATTTGATATTTTATGTACAGTATAAAAGATATATTTGGTGAAATTTGATATTTTACGTACAGTATATAATATATATTTGGTGAAATTTTATACTTTACACACAGTATATAATATATATTTGGTGAAATTTGAGATTTTATGTACGGTATATGATATATATTTGGTGTACTTTCATATTTTACTTACAGTATATAATATATATTTGGTGTACTTTGATATTTTATGTACAGTATATAATATATATTGGTGTAGTTTCATATTTTATGTAGAGTATATAGTAAATAATTGCTGAAATTTGTTATTTTATATACAGTATATAATATGTATTTTGTGTAATCTGATATTATATGTAAAGTATATAATATATATTTAGTGAAATTTGGTATTTTATATACAGTATAAAACATATATTTGGTGTAATTTCATATTTTATGTACAGTATACAGTATATATTTGGTGACATTTGATATTTTATGTACACTATATAATATATATTTGTTGAAATTTGATATTTTATGTACAGTATATAATATATATTTTGTGAAATTTTATATTTTATGTACAGTGTATAATATATATTTGGTGTACTTTCATATTTTATGTACAGTACATAGTATATATTTGGTGACATTTGATACTTTATGTACAGTATATAATATACATTAGTTGAAATTTGATATTTTATAAAAAGTATACAATATATATTTGGTGAAATTTTATATTTTATTTACAGTATATAATATATATTTGGTGTATTTTCGTATTTTATGTACATTATATAATATATATTTGGTGAAATATGACATTTTATGAACAATATGTAACATATGTTTGTTAAAATTTGATATTTTATGTACAGTATATAATATATATTTGGTGAAATTTGATATTTTACATACAGTATGTAATATGTATTTGGTGTACTTTCATATTTTATGCACAGTATAAAATATATACTTGATGTACTTTCATATTTTATGTACAGTAAATAATACATATTTGTTGAAATTTGATATTTTATATACAGTATATAATATGTATTTGGTGAAATTTGATATTAATTGTACAGTATATAATATATATTTGGTGAAATTTGATATTTTATGTACAGTATATAAAATATATTTGGTGTACTTTCATATTTTATGTACAGTATAAAATATATACTTGATGTACTTTCAAGTTTTATGTGCAGTATATAATAAATATTCGGGGTACTTTCATATTTTATTTACAGTATATAATATATATTTTGTGAAATTTGATATTTCATCTACTGTATATAAGATATAGTTGGTGAAATTTGATATTTTATGCACAGTATATGATATATAATTGGTGTACTTTCATATTTTACTTGCCGTATATAATACATATTTGGTGTACTTTCATATTTTGTGTACAGTATATAGTATATATTTGGTGACATTTTATATTTTATGTACAGTATATAATATATATTTTAAAATTTGATATTTTATGTACAGTATATAATATATATTTGGTGAAATTTTATATTTTATGTACACTAGATAATATATATTTGGTGTACTTTCATATTTTATGTACAGTGTATAGTATATATTTGCTGACATTTGATATTTTATGTACAATATATAAGACATGTTTGTAGAAATTTGATATTTTATGTACAGTATATAATATATATTTGGTGAAATTTGATATTATAGGTACAGCATATAATATATATTTGGTGAAATTTGATATTTTATGTACAATATATAATATATATTTGGTGAAATTTGATATTTTATTTACTGTATAAAAGATATATTTCGTGAAATTTGATATTTTACGTACAGTATATAATATATATTTTGGTGAAATTTGATATTTTACACACGGTATATAATATATATTTGGTGAAATTTGAGATTTTATGTACGGTATATGATATATATTTGGTGTACTTTCATATTTTACTTACAGTATATAATATATATTTGGTGTACTTTGATATTTTATGTACAGTATATAATATATATTGGTGTAGTTTCATATTTTATGTAGAGTATATAGTATATAATTGCTGAAATTTGATATTTTATATACAGTATATAATATGTATTTTGTGTAATCTGATATTTTATGTAAAGTATATAATATATATTCAGTGAAATTTGGTATTTTATATACAGTATATAACATATATTTGGTGTAATTTCATATTTTATGTACAGTATATAGTATATATTTGGTGACATTTGATATTTTATGTACAGTATATAATATATATTTGTTGAAATTTGATATTTTATGTACAGTATATAATATATATTTGGTGAAATTTTATATGTTATGTACAGTGTATAACATATAGTTGGTGTAATTTCATATTTTATGTACAGTATATAGTATATATTTGGTGACAGTTGATACTTTATGTACAGTATATAATATATATTTGTTGAAATTTGATATTTTATATAAAGTATACAATATATATTTGGTGAAATTTTATATTTTACTTACAGTATATAATATATATTTGGTGTATTTTCGTATTTTATGTACAGTATATAATATATATTTGGTGAAATATGACAATTTATGAACAATATGTAACATATGTTTGTTAAAATTTGATATTTTATGTACAGTATAAAATATATATTTGGTGAAATTTGATATTTTATATACAGTATGTAATATATATTTGGTGTACTTTCATATTTTATGCACAGTATAAAATATATACTTGATGTACTTTCATATTTTATGTACAGTAAATAATACATATTTGTTGAAATTTGATATTTTATATACAGTATATAATATATATTTGGTGAAATTTGATATTAATTGTACAGTATATAATATATATTTGGTGAAATTTGATATTTTATGTACAGTATATAAAATATATTTGATGTACTTTCATATTTTATGTACATTATAAAATGTATACTTGATGTACTTTCAAGTTTTATGTGCAGCATAAAATAAATATTCGGGGTACTTTCATATTTTATTTACAATATATAATATATATTTTGTGAAATTTGGTATTTCATCTACTGTATGTAAGATATAGTTGGTGAAATTTGATATTTTATGTACAGTATATGATATATAATTGGTGTACTTTCATATTTTACTTGCCGTATATTATACATATTTGGTGTACTTTCATATTTTATGTACAGTATATAGTATATATTTGGTGACATTTGATATTTTATGTACAGTATATAATATATATTTTAAAATTTGATATTTTATGTACAGTATATAATATATATTTGGTGAAATTTTATATTTTATGTACACTAGATAATATATATTTGGTGTACTTTCATATTTTATGTACAGTGTATAGTATATATTTGCTGACATTTGATATTTTATGTACAATATATAAGACATGTTTGTAGAAATTTGATATTTTATGTACAGTATATAATATATATTTGGTGAAATTTGATATTATAGGTACAGCATATAATATATATTTGGTGAAATTTGATATTTTATGTACAATACATAATATATATTTGGTGAAATTTGATATTTTATGTACAGTATATAAGATATATTTCGTGAAATTTGATATTTTACGTACGGTATATAATATATATTTGGTGAAATTTGATATTTTACACACAGTATATAATATATATTTGGTGAAATTTGAGATTTTATGTACGGTATATGATATATATTTGGTGTACTTTCATATTTTACTTACAATATATAATATATATTTGGTGAACTTCGATATTTTATGTACAGCATATAATATATATTGGTGTAGTTTCGTATTTTATGTAGAGTATATAGTATATAATTGCTGAAATTTGATATTTTATATACAGTATACAATATGTATGTTGTGTAATCTGATATTATATGTAAAGTATATAATATATATTTGGAGAAATTTTATATTTTATATACAGTATATAACATATATTTGGTGTAATTTCATATTTTATGTACAGTATATAGTATATATTTGGTGACATATGATATTTTATGTACAGTATATAATATATATTTGTTGAAATTTGATATTTTATGTCCAGTACATAATATAAATTTGGTGAAATTTTGTTTTATGCACAGTGTATAATATATATTAGATGTAATTTCATTTTTTAAGTACAGTATATAGTATATATTTGGTGACATTTGATATTTTATGTACAGTATATAATATATATTTGGTGAAATTTGATATTTTATGTTCAGTAGATTATATATTTAGTGTACTTTCATATTTTATGTACAGTGTATAGTATACATTTAGTGAAATTTAATATTTTATGTACAGTATATAATATATATTTGTTATACTTTGATATTATAAGAACAGTGTGTAATATATATTTGGTGAAATTTGATATTTTATGTACAGTATATAATATATATTTGGTGAAATTTGAGATTTTATGTACGGTATACAATATACGTTTGGTGTACTTTCATATTTTATGAACAGTATCTAATATATGTTTGTTGTACTTTGATATTTTATGTACAGTATATAATATATATTGGTGTAGTTTCATATTTTATGTAGAGTATATAGAATATAATTGCTGAAATTTGATATATTATGTACACTACGTAATATATATTTGGCGTACTTTCATATTTTTTGAAGATTATATAGTATATATTCGGTGAAATTTGATATTTTATATTCAGTATACAATATATATTTGTTGAAGTTTGAAATTATTTATACAGTATTTAATATATATTTGGTGAAATTTACTATTTTATGTACAGTATATAATGTATATTAGGTGAAATTTGACATTTCATATACAGTATATAATATATATTTGGTGAACTTTCATATTTTATGTACAGTATATAATATATATTTGGTGTACTTTCATGTTTTCTGTACAGTATGTAATATGTATTTCGTGAAATTTGATATTTTATGTACAGTTTATAATATATATTTGGTGAAATTGATATTTTATATACACTACATAATATATATTTGGTGTACTTTCATATTTTACATACTGTATGTAGTATATATTCAGTGTACTTTCATATTTTATGGAAAGTATATAATATTTATTTAGTTAATTTGGATATTTGATGTACAGTATATAATATGTCTTTGATAAAATTTGATATTGTGAATACAGTATATAATATATATTTGGAGTACTTTCATATTTTTGTACAGTATGTAATATATATTTGGTGTATTTTGGTATTTTATGTACATTATATAATATGTATTTGGTGAAATTTGATATTTTATGTTCAGCATATAATACATATTTGGTGAAATTTCATATTATATGTAATGTATGTTATATATTTGGTGAAATTTGATACTTTACGTAAAGTATATAATATATATGTGGTGAAATTTGATATTTTATGCCCAGAATACACTGTATATTTGGTGTACTTTCCGGTTTTATCTACAGTATATAGTATATATTTGGTGAAATTTGATTTTTTATGTACAGTATATAATATATATCTGGTGAAATTTGATATTTTATGTACAGTATATAGAATATATCTGGTGTACTTTGATATTTTATGTACAGCATATTATATATTTGGTGAAATTTGATATTTTATGTGCAGTTAATGATGTATATTTGGTGAAATTTGATATTTTATGTACAGTTCATACTGTATATTTGGTGTACTTTCATATATTATGTACAGTGTATAATATATATCTGGTGAAGTTTGACATTTTATGTACAGTTTATAATATATGTTTGGTGTACTATGATATTTTATGTACAGTACATAATATATATTTGGTGAAATTCGATATTTTATGTTCAGAATATTATATATATTTGGTGTACTTTCTTATTATATGTACAGTATGTAGTATATATTTGGTGAAATTTGATATTTTATGTACAGTATATAATATATATTTGTTGTACTTTGATATTTTAAGTACAGTATGTAATATATATTTGTTGTGCTTCCTTATTTTATGTAAAGCCTATAATATATATTTGGTGTTGTTTGACATTTTATATACAGTATCTAATATATATTTGGTGAAATTTGCTATTTTATTTAAAGCATATAAGATGTGTTTGGTGCAGATTGATAGTTTATGTACAGTATGTAATATATATTGGGTGAAGTTTGATATTTTCTGAACAGTATATAATTTATATTTGGTGAAATTTGATATTTTATGTACAGTATATAATATATATTAGGTGAAATTTGATAATTCAAGTACTGTATATGATATATATTTGGTGAAATTTGATATTTTATGTACAGTATTTAATATATATTTTTTGTACTTTCATAGTTTATGTACAGTAGATAGTATATATTTGGTGAAATTTGGTATTTTATGTACAGTATATAATATATATTTGGTGAAATTTGATATTTTATGTACAGTATATAAGATATATCGGGTGTACTTTGATATTTTATGTACAGTATATAATATATATTTGGTGAAACTTGATATTTTATGTACAGTATATAATATGTATCTGGTGTACTTTGATATTTTATGTACGGTATATTGTATATAATTGCTGAAATTTGATATTTTATGTACAGTATATAATATATATTTGGTGAAATTTGATATTATATGTACAGTTTTTATTATATATTTGCTGAAATTTTACATTTTAAATACAGTATCTAATAAGTGTTTGATGAAATTTCATATATTATATGCAGTATACAATACATATTTGGTATCTTTGATATTTTATGTACAGTATATAATATATATTTAACGAAATTTGATATTTTATGTATAGTATATAATGTGTATTTGGTTTACTTTCATATTTTATGTACAGTATAAAACATATATTTGGTTAAATTTGATATTTAATGTACAGTATATTACATATTGGTGTAGTTTCACAATTTATGTACAGAATATAGTACATAATTGCTGAAATTTGATATTTTATATTCTGTATATAAAATATATTTGCTGAAATTTGATATTTTATGTACAGTATATAATATATCTTTGTTGTACATTGATATTTTAAGTACAGCATAAAATATATATTTGTTGTTCTTTGATATTTTGTGTAAAGCATATGATATATATTTGGTGTACTTTGATATTTTATGTACAGTATATAATATGTATTTGGTGAAATTTGATATTTTATGTACAGTATATAATATATATTTGATGAAATTTGATATTTTATGTACAGTGTATAATATATATTTCGTATACTTTCATATTTTATGTATAGTATATAATATATATTTGGTGAAGTTTGATATTTTATGAACAGCATATCATATATACTTCGTGAAATTTGATATTATATGTACAATATATAATATATGTTACTTGAAATTTGATATTTTACGTACTGTATATAATATATGTTGTGAAATTTGATATTTTATGTACATTATATAGTATATAACTGGAGTACTTTGATATTTTATTTACTGAATATAATATATATTTGGTAAAATTTGATACTTTATGTACAGTATATTATATATATTTGGTGAAATTTGATATTTTATGTACAGTATATAATATATATTTGTTGTACGTTGATATTTTAAGTAGAGTACATAATATATATTTGTTGAACTTTGATATTTTATGTACAGTATATAATGTATATTTGGTGTACTTTGATGTTTTATGTATAGTATACAGTATATATCTGGTGTACTTTGATACGTTATATACAGTGTATAATATATTAGGTGAAATTTGATATTTCATGTACAGTATATAATATATATTTGGTGTACTTTGATATTTTTTGTACAGTATATAATATATATTTGGTGAAATTTAATATTTTATGTACACTATTTAATATATATTTGATGAAATTACTTATATTGTGTAGCACATATAATATATATTTGGTATAATTTCATATTTTATGTTCAGTATATGATATGTATTTGTTGAAGCTTGATATTTTATGTACAGTATATAATATATATTTGGTGAAATTGATATTTTATGTATAATATATAATATATATTTGGTGTACTTTGATGTTTTATATACAGTACATAACATATATCTGGTGCAATTTAATATATTATGTACAGTATATAATTTATATTTGGTGTAATTTCATATTATGTGTACAGTATATAATATATTTTTTTTGTGCTTTCATATTCTATGTACTGTATATAATATATATTTGGAGCGCTTTGATATTTTATGTACAGTATATAATATATATTCAGTGAAATTTGATATTTTATATACTGGGTATTATATGTCTTTGGTGTACCTTGGTATTTTATGTACAGTATATAATATATATTTGGTGTACTTTCATATTTTATGTACAGTATATAACATATATTTGGTGAAATTTCACATTTTATGTAAAGTTTATAATATATATTTGGTGTACTTTCATATTTTATGTAAACTAAATAATATGTGTTTGGTGAAGTTTGATATTTATGAACAGTATATAATATACACTTGGTGAAATTTGATATTTATGTACAGTATATAATATATATTAGGTGAAATTTGATATTTTATGTACAGTATATAATATATATGTGGTGAAATTTGATATTTTATGTAGAGTGTATAATATATATTTGGTGTACTTTCGTTTTTTATATACAGTACATAGTATATATTTGGTGAAATTTGATATTTTATGTACGGAATATAATATATATCTGGTGTACATTGATATTTCTTGTACAGTATATAGTGTATAACTGGTGTACTTTGATATTTTATGTACTGTATAAAATATGTATTTGCTGAAATTTGATATTTTATGTTCAGTATATAATATGTATTTGGTGAAATTTGATATTTTATGTACAGTACATACTATATATTTATTGTACTTTCATATATTATGTACAGTATATAATATATGTGTGGTGCACTTTCATAGTTTATGTACAGTTTATAATATATATTAGGCGTACTTTGATATTTCATGTACAGTATATAATATATATATGGTGAAATTTGATATATTACGTTCAGTATATAATATATATTTGGTTTACTTTCATATTTTATGTACAGTATATAGTTTCTATTTTGTGAAATTTGATATTTTATGTACAGTATATAATATATATTTGGTGTACTTTGATATATTATGTACAGTATATAGTATATAACTGCTGAAATCTGATATTTTACATACAGTATATTATATATTTGGCGTACATTGATATTTTATGTACAGTTTATAATATATATTTGGTGTACTTGCACATTTTATGTACAGTGTATAATATATATTTGGTGTACTTCCATATTTCATGTACATTATATAATATAAATTTGGTGTGCTTTGATATTTTCTGTGCAGTATATAATATATATTCGGTGAAAGTTGATATTTTATGTACAGTATATAATATATATTCGTTGAAATTCATATTTTATGTACGGTATATAATATTTATTTCGTTTACTTTGATATTTTATGTAGAGTATATAATATATATTGGTGAAGTTTCATATTTTATGTATAGTATATAGAATATAATTGCTGAAATGTGATATTTTATGTACGGTGTAAAATATATATTTGGTGTAATTTGATACTATATGTACAGTATTTAATATAAATTTGGTGAAATTTTATATTTTATGTAAAGTATATAATATATATTTGGTGAAATTTGATATGTTATATACAGTATATAATATATATTTTCTGTACTTTGATATTTTATGTACTGTATATAATATGAATTTGATGAAATTTGATATTTTATGTACAGTATATAATATATAATTGGTGAAATTTGATATTTTATGTATAGTATATATTTTTGGTGTACTTTCATATTTTATGCACAGTATATAATATATATTTGGTGTACTTTCATATTTTATGTACAGTATATAGTATATATTCGGTGAAATTTGATATTTTACGTACAGTATATAATAAATATTTTGCGAAATTTGATATTTTATTTATAGAATATAATATATATTTTGTGTAGTTTCAAATTTTATGTACAGTACATAGTATATATTTGGTGAAATTTGTTATTATATGTACAGTTTATAATATGTATTTGGTGAAATTTTATATTTTATGTACGGTATATAATATATATTTGGTGTACTTTCATATTTTAAATACAGTATATGGTATATATTTGGTGAAATTTGAAATTTTATGCACAGTATAAAATATATATTTGTTGAAATTTGATATTATATGTACAGTATATACTATATATTGGGAGAAATTTGATTTTATGTGCAGTATACAATATACATTTGGTGTACTTTCATATTTTATGTACAGTATATAATATATATTTGGTGTAATTTGATATTTTATGTACAGTATATAATATATAGGTGTAGTTTCACATTTTATTTACAGTAAATGATATATAATTCCTGAAATTTGATATTTTATGTTCAGTTTATAATATATATTTTATGTACTTTCATATTTTATGAAGAGTATATAGTATATATTTGGTGAAATTTGATTGTTTATGTACAGTATATAATATGTATTCAGTGAAATTTGATATTTTATGTACTGGGTATTATACATATTTGGTGTACTTTGGTATTTTATGTACAATATATAATATATATTTGGTGAAATTTGATATTGTATGTACAGCATATGATTTATATTTGGTGAAATTTGATATTTTATGTACATTGTATAATATATACTAGTTGTATTTTGATATTTTATGTACAGTACATAACGTATATTTGCTGTCCTTTGATATATTATGTGAAGCATGTAATATATATTTGAAGTACTTTGATATATTATGTAAAGCATATAATATATATTTGTTGTACTTTGGTATTTTATATACAGTATATAATATATATTTGGTGAAATACGTTATTTTACGTACAGTATGTAGTATATATTATGTGTACTTTCATATTTTATGTACAGAATATAATATATATTTGGAGTACTTGCACATTTTGTGTACAGTATATAGTATAAGTTTGGTGAAATTTGATATTTTATGTACAGCATATAATATCTATTTTATGAAATTTGATATTTTATTTACAGGATATAAGATAAATTTGGTGCACTTTCACATTTTTTGTAAAGTACACAGAATATATTCGGTGAAATTTGATATTATATGTACAGTATATGATAATTATTAGGTTAAATTTGATATTTTTTGTACAGTATATAATATATAGGTGTAATTTCATATTTTATGTACAGTGTATATTATATAATTGCCGAAATTTGATATTTTATGTGCAGTATATAGTATATAATTGCTGAAATTTGATATTTTATCTACAGTATATACTGTATAATTGCTGTACTTTGATGTTTCATGTACAGCATATAATATGAATTTGGTGAAATTGGATATTTTATGTACAGTATATAATATGTATTTGTTGTAGATTCATATATAAACTACAGTATATAATATATATTTGTTGGTCTTTGACGTTTTATGTAAACCATATAATATATATTTTGTGTACTTTGATATTTTATGTACAGTATAAAATATATATTTGGTGAAATTTCATATTTTATGTACACTATATAATATATATTTCATGAAATTTCATATTTTTTGTAGAGTATATAATATATATTTGGTATAATTTCATATTTTATGGACAGTATATGATATATATTTGTTGAAGTTTGATATTTTATGTACAGTATAAAATATATATTTGGAGAAATTTGATATTATATTTACAGGATATAATATATATTTGGTGTACTTTCATATTTTTTGTACAGTATATAGTACATATTTGGTGAAATTTGATATTTTTTGCACAGTATATAATAGATATTTGTTGAAATTTGATATTATATGTACAGTATATTATATATTTTTGATGAAATTTGATATTTTGTGTACAGTATATAATATATATTTGGTGAAATTAGATATTTTATGTACAGTATATAATACATATTTGGTGAAATTTGATATTTTATAAACAGTATGTAATATATATTTGGTGTACTTTCATATTTTATGTACAGTATAAAATATATACTTGATGTACTTTCATATTTTATATACAGTAAATAATACATTTTTGTTGAAATTTGATATTTCATATACAGTATATAATATATATTTGGTGAAATTTGATATTATATGTACAGTATATAATATATATTTGGTGAAATTTGATATTTTATGTACAGTATATAATATATATTTGGTGAAATTTGATATTTTATGTACAGTTTATAATATATATTTGGGGAAATTTGATATTTTATGTACAGTATATAATATATATTTTGTGTCCTTTCATATTTTATGTACAGTACAAAATATATACTTGATGTACTTTCAAGTTTTATGTACAGTATATAATATGTATTTGGTGTACTTTCATATTTTATGTACAGTATATAACATATATTTTGTGAAATTGGATATTTCATGTACTGTACATAAGATATAGTTGGTGAAACTTGATATTTTCTGTACAGTATGTGATATATAATTGGTGAACTTTCATATTTTACTTGCAGTATATAGTACATACTTGGTGTACTTTGATATTTTATGTACATTATATAATATATAGGTGTAGTTTCATATTTTATGTACAGTATATGGTATATAATTGCTGAAATTTGATATTATACGTGCAATATATAATATATATTTGGTGTAATTTGATATCATATGTACAGTATATAATATGTGTTTGGTGAAATTTTATATTTTATGTACAGTATATAATATATATTTGGTGTACTTTCATATTTTATGTACAGTATATAGTATATATTTGGTGAAATTTGATATTTTATGAACAGTATATAATATATATTTGGTGAAATTTGTTATTTTATATACAGTATATAGTATATATTTGGTGAAATTTGATATTTTATATACAGTATATAATATATGTTTGGTGAAATTTGATATTTTATATACAGTATATAATATATATTTGGTGTACTTTCATAGTTTATTTACAGTATATAGTATATATTTGGTGAAATTTGATAATTTTTGCACAGTATATAGCAGATATTTGGTGAAATTTGATATTATATGTACAGTATATAATATACTTTGGGTTAAATTTGATATTTTGTCTACATTATATAATATATATTTGGTGAAATTTGATTTTTTATGTTCATTATATAACAGATATTTGGTGAAATGTGGTATTATATGTACAGTATATTATGTTATTGGTGAAATTTGATATTTTATGTACAGTATATAAGATATATTTGGTGAAATTTTATATTTTATACACAGTATATATTGTATATTTTGTGTACTTTCCTATTTTATGTACAGTGTATAGAATATATTTGGTGACATTTGATATTTTATGTACAGTATGTAATATAAATTTGTTGAAATTTGATATTTTATGTACAGTATGTAATATATATTTGGTGTACTTTCATATTTTAAGTACAGTATAAAATATATACTTGATGTAATTTCATATTTTATCTACAGAAAATAATACATATTTGTTGAAATTTGTTATTTTATGTACAGTATATAATATATATTTGGTGAAATTTGATATTATAAGTACAGTATATAATATATATTTGGTGAAATTTGATATTTTTTGTACAGTATATAATATATATTTGGTGAAATTTCATACTTTATGTACAGTATAAAACATATATTTGGTGAAATTTGTTATTTTATGTACAGTATATAATATATATTTGGTGTACTTTCATATTTTATGTGCAGTATAAAATATATACTTGATGTACTTTCATATTTTAAGTAAGAAAATAATACATATTTGTTGAAATTTGATATTTTATGTACAGTATATAATTTATATTAGGTGAAATTTTATATTTTATGTACTCTATATCATATATATTTGGTGTACTTACCAGTTTTATGTACAGTATATAATATATATTTGGTGAAATTTGATATTATAGGTACAGTATATAATATATATTTGGTGAAATTTGATATTTTACTTACAGTATATAATATATATTTGCGGTATTTTTATATTTTATGTACAGTATATAATATATATTTGTTGAAATTTGATATTTTATGTATAGTATATAATATATATTTGGTGAAATTTTAGATTTTATGTACAGTATATGATATATATTTGGTGTACTTTCATATTTTACTTACTGTATATAATATATATTTGGTGTACTTTGATATTTTATGTACAGTATATAATATATATTGGTGTGGTTTCATATTTTATGTAGAGTATATAGTAAATAATTGCTGAAATTTGATATTTTATATAAAGTATATAATATGTATTTTGTGTAATCTGATATTATATATAAAGTATATAATATATATTTGGTGAAATTTTATATTTTATATACAGTATATAACATATATTTGGTGTAATTTCATATTTTATGTACGGTTTATAGTATATATTTCGTGACATTTGATATTTTATGTACAGTATATAATATATATTTGTTGAAATTTGATATTTTATGTACAGTATATTATATATGTTTGGTGAAATTTTATATTTTATGTACAGTGTATAATATATATTTGGTGTACTTTCATATTTTATGTACAGTATATAGTATATATTTGGTGACATTTGATATTTTATGTTCAGTAGATAATATATATTTGTTGAAATTTGCTATTTTAAATACAGTATATAATATATATTTGGTGAAATTTTATATTTTACTTACAGTATATTATATATATTTGGTGTCTTTTCATATTTTATGTACAGTATATAATATATATTTGGTGACATTTGATATTTTATGAACAATATGTAAGATATGTTTGTTGAAATTTGATATTTTATGTACAGTATATAATATATATTTGGTGAAGGTTGATATTATAGGTACAGTATATAATATATATTTGGTGAAATTTGATATTTTATGTACAGTATATAATATTTATTTGGTGAAATTTGATATTTTATGTACAGTATATAGTATATACTTGGTGAAATTTGATATTTTTTGCACAGTATATAGCAGATATTTGGTGAAATTTGATATTATATGTACAGTATATAATATACTTTGGGTTAAATTTGATATTTTGTATACGGTATATAATATATATTTGGTGAAATTTGATATTTTATGTACAGTATATAATATATATTCTGTGAAATTTGATATTTTATTTACAGGATATAATATATATTTGGTGCACTTTCACATTTTTTGTACAGTATATAGGATATATTTGGTGAAATTTGATATTATAAGTACAGTAAATGATATTTGTTAGGTGAAATTTGATATTTTATGCACAGTATATAATATATAGGTGTAGTTTCACATTTTATGTACAGTGTATATTATATAATAGCCGAAATTTGATATTTTATGTGCAGTATATAGTATATAATTTCTGAAATTTGATATTTTATGTACAGTATATAATGTATATTTGGTGTAGTTTGATATTTCATCTACAGCATATAATATGCATTTGGTGAAATTGGATATTTTATGTACAGTATATAATATGTATTTATTGCAGATTGATATAATAACTACAGAATATAATATATATTTGTTGGTCTTTGACGTTTCATGTAAACCATATAATAGATAATTGGTGTACTTTCATATTTTATGTACAGTATGTAATATGTATTTGGTGAAATTTCATATTTTATGTACACTATATAATATATATTTCATGAAATTTCATATTTTTTGTAGAGTATATAATATATATTGGATATAATTTCATATTTTATGGACAGTATAAGATATATATTTGTTGAAGTTTGATATTTTATGTACAGTATATAATATATTTGGTGAAATTTGATATTTTACGTACAGCATATTATATATGTTTGGTGAAATTTGATATTTTACACACAGTATATAATATATATTTGGTGAAATTTGAGATATTATGTACGGTATATGATATATATTTGGTGTACTTTCATAATTTACTTACAGTATATAATATATATTTGGTGTACTTTGATATTTTATGTACAGTATATAATATATATTGGTGTAGTTTCTTATTTTATGTAGAGTATATAGTATATAATTGCTGAAATTTGATATTTTATATACAGTATATTATACGTATTTTGTGTAATCTGATATAATATGTAAAGTATATGATATATATTTGGTGAAATTTTATATATTATATGTAGTATATAACATATATTTGGTGTAATTTCATATTTTATGTACAGTTTATAGTATATATTTGGTGACATTTGATATTTTATGTACAGTATATAACATATATTTGGTGAAATTTTATATTTCATATTCACTTGATAATATATATTTGGTGTATTTTCATATTTTATGTACAGTATATAATATATATTTGGTGAGATTTGATATTTTATGTACAATATATAAGATATGTTTGTTGAAATTTTATATTTTGTGTACAGTATATAATATATATTTGGTGAAATTTGATATTATAGGTACAGTATATAATATATATTTGGTGAAATTTGATATTTTATGTACAGTATATAATATATATTTGGTGAAATTTGATATTTTATGTACAGTATAAAAGATATATTTGCTGAAATTTGATATTTTATGTACAGTATATAATATATATTTGGTGTACTTTCATATTTTATGTACAGTATATAGTATATATTTGGTGAAATTTGATATTTTTTGCACAGTATATAATAGATATTTGGTGAAATTTCATAATATATGTACAGTATATAATATAATTTGGGTGAAATTTGATATTTTGTGTACAGTGTATAATATATATTTGGTGAAATTTGATATTTTATATACAGTATGTAATATATATTAGGTGTACTTTCATATTTTATGTACAGTATAAAATATATACTTGATGTAGTTTCATATTTTATGTACAGTAAATAATACATATTTGTTGAAATTTGATATTTTATGTACAGTATATAATATATATTTGGCGAAATTTTATATTATTTGTACACTATATAATATATATTTGGTAAAATTTGATATTTTATGTACAGTATATAATATATATTTGGTGTATTTTCATATTTTATGTACAGTATATAGTATATATTTGGTGAAATTTGATATTTTTTGCACAGTATATAATAGATATCTCATGAAATTTGATATTATATGTACAGTATATAATATAATTTGGGTGAAATTTGATGTTTTGTGTACAGTATATAATATATATTTGGTGAAATTTGATATTTTATGTACAGTATATTATATATATTTCGTGAAATTTGATATTTTATATACAGTAAGTAATATATATTTGGTGGACTTTCATATTTTATGTACAGTATAAAATACGTACTTGATGTAGCTTCATATTTTATGTACAGTAAATAATACATATTTGTTGAAATTTAATATTTTATGTACAGTATATAATATATATTTGGTGAAATTTGATATTTTATGTACAGTATATAATATACCTTTGGTGTACTTTCATATTTTATGTACAGTATAAAATATATACTTGATGTACTTTCAAGTTTTATGTACAGTATACAATATATATTTGGTGTACTTTCATATTTTATATACAGTATATACTATATATTTTGTGAATTTGCATATTTCATGTACTGTGTGATAGACATAATTGGTGAAATTTGATATTTCCTGTACAGTATATGATATATAACTTGTGTACTTTCATCTTTTACTTGCAGTATATAATACATATTTGGTGTACTTTGATATTTTATATACAGTATATAATATATATTTGGTGAAATTTGATATTTTACATACAGTATATAATATATATTTGGTGAAATTTGAGATTTTATGTACAGTATATGATATATATTTGGTGTACTTTCATATTTTACTTACAGTATATAATATATATTTGGTGTACTTTGATATTTTATGTACAGTATATAATATATATTGGTGTATTTTCATATTTTATGTACAGTATATAGTATATAATTGCTGAAATTTGATATTTTATGTACAGTATAAAATATGTATTTTGTGTAATTTGATATTATATGTACAGTATATAATATATATTTGGTGAAATTTGATATTTTACACACAGTATATAATATATATTTGTTGAAATTTCTTATTTTATGTACAGTATATAATATATATTTGGTGTAATTTCATATTTTATCTACAGTTTATAATATATATTCGGTGAAATTTAAGATTTTATGTACAGTATATGATATATATTTGGTGTACTTTCTTGTTTTACTTACAGTATATAATATATATTTGGTGTACTTTGATATTTTATGTACAGTATATAATATATATTGGTGTAGTTTCATATTTTATGTAGATTATATAGTATATAATTGCTGAAATTGGATATTTAATGTACAGTGTATAATATGTATTTTGTGTAATTTGATATTATATGTACAGTATATAATATATATTTGGTGAAATTTTATATTTTATATACAGTATAAAATATATATTTGGTGTAACTTCATATTTTATGTACAGTATATAGTATGTATTTGGTGATATTTGATATTTTATGTGCAGTACAAGATATATATTTGTTGAAATTTGATATTTTATGTACAGTATATAATATATGTTTGGTGAAATTTTATATTTTATGTACAGTATATTATATATATTTGGTGTACTTTCATATTTTATGTACAGTATATAGTATATATTTGTTGACATTTGATATTTTATGTACGGTATATAATATATATTTGTTGAAATTTGATATTTTATGTAAAGTATATAATATATATTTGGTGAAATTTTATATTTAATGTACACTAGATACTATATATTTGGTGTACTTTCATATTTTATGTACAGTATATAGTTTGTATTTGGTGACATTTCATATTTTATGTACAATATATAAGATATGTTTGTTGAAATTTGATATTTTATGTACAGTATATAATATATATTTGGTGAAATTTGATATTTTAGGTACAGTATAAAAGATATATTTGGTGAAATTTGATATTTTATGTACAGTATATAATATATATTTGGTGAAATTTGATATTTCACACACAGTATATAATATATATTTGATGAAATTTGAGATTTTATGTACGGTATATGATATATATTTGGTGTACTTTCATATTTTACTTACAGTATATAATATATATTTGGTGTACTTTGATATTTTATGTACAGTATATAATACATATTGGTGTAGTTTCATACTTTATGTAGAGTATATAGTATATAATTGCTGAAATTTGACATTTTATATACAGTATATAATATGTATTTTGTGTAATCTGATATTATATGTAAAGTATATAATATATATTTGGTGAAATTTTATATTTTATATACAGTATATAACATATATTTGGTGTAATTTCATATTTTATGTACACTATATAGTATATATTTGGTGACATTTGATATTTTATGTACAGTATATAATATATATTTGTTGAAATTTGATATTTTATTTACAGTAAATAATATATATTTGGTGAAATTTTATATTTTATGTACAGTGTATAATATATATTTGGTGTACTTTCATATTTTATGTACAGTATATAGTATATAGTTGGTGACATTAGATATTTTATGTACAGTAGATAATATAAATTTGTTGAAATTTGACATTTTATATACAGTATATAATATATATTTGGTGAAATTGTATATTATAGGTACAGTATATGATATATATTTGGTGAAATTTGATATTTTATGTACGGTATATAATATATATTTGGTGAAATTTGATATTTTATGTACAGTATATAATATATACTTGGTGAAATTTGATATTTTATGTACTATATATATATTTGGTGTACTTTCATATTTTATGTACAGCATATAGTATATATTTGGTGAAATTTGATATTTTATGTACATTATATAACAGATATTTGGTGAAATGTGATATTATATGTGCAGTATATAATATATATTTGGTGACATTTGATATTTTATGAACAATATGTAAGATATGTTTGTTGAAATTTGATATTTTGTGTACAGTATATAATATATATTTGGTGAAATTTGATATTATATGTACAGTATATAATATGTATTTGGTGAAATTTGATATTTTATGTACAGTATATAAGATATATTTGGTGAAATTTGATATTTTATATACTATATATATATTTGCTGTACTTTCATATTTTATGTACATATATAGTATATATTTGGTGAAATTTGATATTTTTTGCACAGTACATAGTAGATATTTGGTGAAATTTGATATTATATGTACAGTATATAATATACTTTGGGTTAAATTTGATATTTTGTGTACAGTATATAATATATATTTGGTGAAATTTGATATTTTATGTACAGTATATAATATATATTTCGTGAAATTTGATATTTTATATACAGTATGTAATATATATTTGGTGTACTTTCATATTTTATGTACAGTATAAAATATATACTTGATGTACTTTCATATTTTATGTACAGCAAATAATACATATTTGTTGAAATTTGATATTTTATATACAGTATATAATATATATTTGGTGAAATTTGATAGTAATTGTACAGTATATAATATATATTTGTTGAAATTTGATATTTTATGTACAGTATATAAAATATATTTGGTGAAATTTGATATTTTATGTACAGTATATAATATATATATGGTGTACTTTCATATTTTATGTACAGTATAAAATATATACCTGATGTACTTTCAAGTTTTATGTGCAGTATATAATAAGTATTTGGGGTACCTTCATGTTTTATGTACAGTATATAATATATATTTTGTGAAATTTGATATTTTATCTACTGTATATAAGATATAGTTGTTGAAATTTGATATTTTATGTACAGCATATGATATATAATTGGTGTACTTTCATATTTTACTTGCAGTATATAATACATATTTGGTGTACTTTGATATTTTATGTACAGTATATAATATATAGGTGTAGTTTCATATTTAATGTACAGTATATGGTATATAATTCCTGAAATTTGATATTATATGTACAGTATATGATATGTATTTGGTGTAATTTGATATTTTATGTACAATATATGATATGTATTTGGTGAAATTTTATATTTTATGTACAGTATATAATATATATTTGGTGTAATTTCATATTTTATGTACAGTATATAGTATATATTTGGTGAAATTTGATTTTTTATGTACATTATGTAACAGATATTTGGTGAAATGTGATATTATATGTACAGTAAATTATGTTTTTGGTGAAATTTGATATTTTATGTACAGTATATTAGATATAATTGGTGAAATTTTATATTTTATACACAGTGTATATTATATATTTTGTGTACTTTCATATTTTATGTACAGTGTATAGAATGTATTTGGTGACATTTGATATTTTATATACAGTATGTAATATAAATTTGTTGAAATATGATATTTTATGTACAGTATGTAATATATATTTGGTGTATTTTCATATTTTATGTACAGTATAAAATATATACTTGATGTAATTTCATATTTCATGTACAGAAAATAATACATATTTGTTGAAATTTGTTATTTTATGTACAGTATATAATATATATTTGGTGAAATTTGATATTATAGGTACAGTATATAATATATATTTGGTGAAATTTGATATTTTTTGTACAGTATATATTATATATTTGGTGAAATTTCATACTTTATGTACAGTATAAAACGTATATTTGGTGAAATTTGATATTTTATGTACAGTATATAATATATATTTGGTGTACTTTCATATTTTATGTACAGTATATAGTATATATTTGGTGAAATTTGATTGTTTATGTACTGTATATAATAGATATTTGGTGAAATTTGATATTATATGTACAGTATATTATATATATTTGGTGTACTTTCATATTTTATGTACAGTATAAATTATATACTTGATGTACTTTCATATTTTATGTACAGTAAAAAATACATATTTTTTGAAATTTGATATTTTATGTACAGTATATAATATTTATTTGGTGAAATTTGATATTTTATGTACAGTATATAGTATATACTTGGTGAAATTTGATATTTTTTGCACAGTATATAGCAGATATTTGGTGAAATTTGATATTATATGTACAGTATATAATATACTTTGGGTTAAATTTGATATTTTGTATACGGTATATAATATATATTTGGTGAAATTTGATATTTTATGTACAGTATATAATATATATTCTGTGAAATTTGATATTTTATTTACAGGATATAATATATATTTGGTGCACTTTCACATTTTTTGTACAGTATATAGGATATATTTGGTGAAATTTGATATTATAAGTACAGTAAATGATATTTGTTAGGTGAAATTTGATATTTTATGCACAGTATATAATATATAGGTGTAGTTTCACATTTTATGTACAGTGTATATTATATAATAGCCGAAATTTGATATTTTATGTGCAGTATATAGTATATAATTTCTGAAATTTGATATTTTATGTACAGTATATAATGTATATTTGGTGTAGTTTGATATTTCATCTACAGCATATAATATGCATTTGGTGAAATTGGATATTTTATGTACAGTATATAATATGTATTTATTGCAGATTGATATAATAACTACAGAATATAATATATATTTGTTGGTCTTTGACGTTTCATGTAAACCATATAATAGATAATTGGTGTACTTTCATATTTTATGTACAGTATGTAATATGTATTTGGTGAAATTTCATATTTTATGTACACTATATAATATATATTTCATGAAATTTCATATTTTTTGTAGAGTATATAATATATATTGGATATAATTTCATATTTTATGGACAGTATAAGATATATATTTGTTGAAGTTTGATATTTTATGTACAGTATATAATATATTTGGTGAAATTTGATATTTTACGTACAGCATATTATATATGTTTGGTGAAATTTGATATTTTACACACAGTATATAATATATATTTGGTGAAATTTGAGATATTATGTACGGTATATGATATATATTTGGTGTACTTTCATAATTTACTTACAGTATATAATATATATTTGGTGTACTTTGATATTTTATGTACAGTATATAATATATATTGGTGTAGTTTCTTATTTTATGTAGAGTATATAGTATATAATTGCTGAAATTTGATATTTTATATACAGTATATTATACGTATTTTGTGTAATCTGATATAATATGTAAAGTATATGATATATATTTGGTGAAATTTTATATATTATATGTAGTATATAACATATATTTGGTGTAATTTCATATTTTATGTACAGTTTATAGTATATATTTGGTGACATTTGATATTTTATGTACAGTATATAACATATATTTGGTGAAATTTTATATTTCATATTCACTTGATAATATATATTTGGTGTATTTTCATATTTTATGTACAGTATATAATATATATTTGGTGAGATTTGATATTTTATGTACAATATATAAGATATGTTTGTTGAAATTTTATATTTTGTGTACAGTATATAATATATATTTGGTGAAATTTGATATTATAGGTACAGTATATAATATATATTTGGTGAAATTTGATATTTTATGTACAGTATATAATATATATTTGGTGAAATTTGATATTTTATGTACAGTATAAAAGATATATTTGCTGAAATTTGATATTTTATGTACAGTATATAATATATATTTGGTGTACTTTCATATTTTATGTACAGTATATAGTATATATTTGGTGAAATTTGATATTTTTTGCACAGTATATAATAGATATTTGGTGAAATTTCATAATATATGTACAGTATATAATATAATTTGGGTGAAATTTGATATTTTGTGTACAGTGTATAATATATATTTGGTGAAATTTGATATTTTATATACAGTATGTAATATATATTAGGTGTACTTTCATATTTTATGTACAGTATAAAATATATACTTGATGTAGTTTCATATTTTATGTACAGTAAATAATACATATTTGTTGAAATTTGATATTTTATGTACAGTATATAATATATATTTGGCGAAATTTTATATTATTTGTACACTATATAATATATATTTGGTAAAATTTGATATTTTATGTACAGTATATAATATATATTTGGTGTATTTTCATATTTTATGTACAGTATATAGTATATATTTGGTGAAATTTGATATTTTTTGCACAGTATATAATAGATATCTCATGAAATTTGATATTATATGTACAGTATATAATATAATTTGGGTGAAATTTGATGTTTTGTGTACAGTATATAATATATATTTGGTGAAATTTGATATTTTATGTACAGTATATTATATATATTTCGTGAAATTTGATATTTTATATACAGTAAGTAATATATATTTGGTGGACTTTCATATTTTATGTACAGTATAAAATACGTACTTGATGTAGCTTCATATTTTATGTACAGTAAATAATACATATTTGTTGAAATTTAATATTTTATGTACAGTATATAATATATATTTGGTGAAATTTGATATTTTATGTACAGTATATAATATACCTTTGGTGTACTTTCATATTTTATGTACAGTATAAAATATATACTTGATGTACTTTCAAGTTTTATGTACAGTATACAATATATATTTGGTGTACTTTCATATTTTATATACAGTATATACTATATATTTTGTGAATTTGCATATTTCATGTACTGTGTGATAGACATAATTGGTGAAATTTGATATTTCCTGTACAGTATATGATATATAACTTGTGTACTTTCATCTTTTACTTGCAGTATATAATACATATTTGGTGTACTTTGATATTTTATATACAGTATATAATATATATTTGGTGAAATTTGATATTTTACATACAGTATATAATATATATTTGGTGAAATTTGAGATTTTATGTACAGTATATGATATATATTTGGTGTACTTTCATATTTTACTTACAGTATATAATATATATTTGGTGTACTTTGATATTTTATGTACAGTATATAATATATATTGGTGTATTTTCATATTTTATGTACAGTATATAGTATATAATTGCTGAAATTTGATATTTTATGTACAGTATAAAATATGTATTTTGTGTAATTTGATATTATATGTACAGTATATAATATATATTTGGTGAAATTTGATATTTTACACACAGTATATAATATATATTTGTTGAAATTTCTTATTTTATGTACAGTATATAATATATATTTGGTGTAATTTCATATTTTATCTACAGTTTATAATATATATTCGGTGAAATTTAAGATTTTATGTACAGTATATGATATATATTTGGTGTACTTTCATGTTTTACTTACAGTATATAATATATATTTGGTGTACTTTGATATTTTATGTACAGTATATAATATATATTGGTGTAGTTTCATATTTTATGTAGATTATATAGTATATAATTGCTGAAATTGGATATTTAATGTACAGTGTATAATATGTATTTTGTGTAATTTGATATTATATGTACAGTATATAATATATATTTGGTGAAATTTTATATTTTATATACAGTATAAAATATATATTTGGTGTAACTTCATATTTTATGTACAGTATATAGTATGTATTTGGTGATATTTGATATTTTATGTGCAGTACAAGATATATATTTGTTGAAATTTGATATTTTATGTACAGTATATAATATATGTTTGGTGAAATTTTATATTTTATGTACAGTATATTATATATATTTGGTGTACTTTCATATTTTATGTACAGTATATAGTATATATTTGTTGACATTTGATATTTTATGTACGGTATATAATATATATTTGTTGAAATTTGATATTTTATGTAAAGTATATAATATATATTTGGTGAAATTTTATATTTAATGTACACTAGATACTATATATTTGGTGTACTTTCATATTTTATGTACAGTATATAGTTTGTATTTGGTGACATTTCATATTTTATGTACAATATATAAGATATGTTTGTTGAAATTTGATATTTTATGTACAGTATATAATATATATTTGGTGAAATTTGATATTTTAGGTACAGTATAAAAGATATATTTGGTGAAATTTGATATTTTATGTACAGTATATAATATATATTTGGTGAAATTTGATATTTCACACACAGTATATAATATATATTTGATGAAATTTGAGATTTTATGTACGGTATATGATATATATTTGGTGTACTTTCATATTTTACTTACAGTATATAATATATATTTGGTGTACTTTGATATTTTATGTACAGTATATAATACATATTGGTGTAGTTTCATACTTTATGTAGAGTATATAGTATATAATTGCTGAAATTTGACATTTTATATACAGTATATAATATGTATTTTGTGTAATCTGATATTATATGTAAAGTATATAATATATATTTGGTGAAATTTTATATTTTATATACAGTATATAACATATATTTGGTGTAATTTCATATTTTATGTACACTATATAGTATATATTTGGTGACATTTGATATTTTATGTACAGTATATAATATATATTTGTTGAAATTTGATATTTTATTTACAGTAAATAATATATATTTGGTGAAATTTTATATTTTATGTACAGTGTATAATATATATTTGGTGTACTTTCATATTTTATGTACAGTATATAGTATATAGTTGGTGACATTAGATATTTTATGTACAGTAGATAATATAAATTTGTTGAAATTTGACATTTTATATACAGTATATAATATATATTTGGTGAAATTGTATATTATAGGTACAGTATATGATATATATTTGGTGAAATTTGATATTTTATGTACGGTATATAATATATATTTGGTGAAATTTGATATTTTATGTACAGTATATAATATATACTTGGTGAAATTTGATATTTTATGTACAGTATATATATATTTGGTGTACTTTCATATTTTATGTACAGCATATAGTATATATTTGGTGAAATTTGATATTTTATGTACATTATATAACAGATATTTGGTGAAATGTGATATTATATGTGCAGTATATAATATATATTTGGTGACATTTGATATTTTATGAACAATATGTAAGATATGTTTGTTGAAATTTGATATTTTGTGTACAGTATATAATATATATTTGGTGAAATTTGATATTATATGTACAGTATATAATATGTATTTGGTGAAATTTGATATTTTATGTACAGTATATAAGATATATTTGGTGAAATTTGATATTTTATATACTATATATATATTTGCTGTACTTTCATATTTTATGTACATATATAGTATATATTTGGTGAAATTTGATATTTTTTGCACAGTACATAGTAGATATTTGGTGAAATTTGATATTATATGTACAGTATATAATATACTTTGGGTTAAATTTGATATTTTGTGTACAGTATATAATATATATTTGGTGAAATTTGATATTTTATGTACAGTATATAATATATATTTCGTGAAATTTGATATTTTATATACAGTATGTAATATATATTTGGTGTACTTTCATATTTTATGTACAGTATAAAATATATACTTGATGTACTTTCATATTTTATGTACAGCAAATAATACATATTTGTTGAAATTTGATATTTTATATACAGTATATAATATATATTTGGTGAAATTTGATAGTAATTGTACAGTATATAATATATATTTGTTGAAATTTGATATTTTATGTACAGTATATAAAATATATTTGGTGAAATTTGATATTTTATGTACAGTATATAATATATATATGGTGTACTTTCATATTTTATGTACAGTATAAAATATATACCTGATGTACTTTCAAGTTTTATGTGCAGTATATAATAAGTATTTGGGGTACCTTCATGTTTTATGTACAGTATATAATATATATTTTGTGAAATTTGATATTTTATCTACTGTATATAAGATATAGTTGTTGAAATTTGATATTTTATGTACAGCATATGATATATAATTGGTGTACTTTCATATTTTACTTGCAGTATATAATACATATTTGGTGTACTTTGATATTTTATGTACAGTATATAATATATAGGTGTAGTTTCATATTTAATGTACAGTATATGGTATATAATTCCTGAAATTTGATATTATATGTACAGTATATGATATGTATTTGGTGTAATTTGATATTTTATGTACAATATATGATATGTATTTGGTGAAATTTTATATTTTATGTACAGTATATAATATATATTTGGTGTAATTTCATATTTTATGTACAGTATATAGTATATATTTGGTGAAATTTGATTTTTTATGTACATTATGTAACAGATATTTGGTGAAATGTGATATTATATGTACAGTAAATTATGTTTTTGGTGAAATTTGATATTTTATGTACAGTATATTAGATATAATTGGTGAAATTTTATATTTTATACACAGTGTATATTATATATTTTGTGTACTTTCATATTTTATGTACAGTGTATAGAATGTATTTGGTGACATTTGATATTTTATATACAGTATGTAATATAAATTTGTTGAAATATGATATTTTATGTACAGTATGTAATATATATTTGGTGTATTTTCATATTTTATGTACAGTATAAAATATATACTTGATGTAATTTCATATTTCATGTACAGAAAATAATACATATTTGTTGAAATTTGTTATTTTATGTACAGTATATAATATATATTTGGTGAAATTTGATATTATAGGTACAGTATATAATATATATTTGGTGAAATTTGATATTTTTTGTACAGTATATATTATATATTTGGTGAAATTTCATACTTTATGTACAGTATAAAACGTATATTTGGTGAAATTTGATATTTTATGTACAGTATATAATATATATTTGGTGTACTTTCATATTTTATGTACAGTATATAGTATATATTTGGTGAAATTTGATTGTTTATGTACTGTATATAATAGATATTTGGTGAAATTTGATATTATATGTACAGTATATTATATATATTTGGTGTACTTTCATATTTTATGTACAGTATAAATTATATACTTGATGTACTTTCATATTTTATGTACAGTAAAAAATACATATTTTTTGAAATTTGATATTTTATGTACAGTATATAATATATATTTGGTGAAATTTGATATTTTTTGTACACTATACAATATGTATTTTGTGTAATTTGATATTATATGTACAGTATGTAATATATATTTTGTGTACTTTCATATCTTATGTACAGTGTATAGTATATATTTGGTGACATTTGATATTTTATGTACAGTATGTAATATAAATTTGTTGAAATTTGATATTTTATGTACAGTATGTAATATATATTTGGTGTACTTTCATATTTTATGTACAGTGTAAAATATATACTTGATGTACTTTCATATTTTATGTAAGAAAATAATACATATTTGTTGAAATTTGATATTTTATGTACAGTATATAATTTATATTTGGTGAAATCTGATTTTTTATATACTGTATATCATATATATTTGGTGCACTTTCAAGTTTTATGTACAGTATATAATATATATTTGGTTAAATTTGATATTATACGTACAGTATATAATATATATTTGGTGAAATTTGATATTTTATGTACAGTATATAATATATATTTGGTGAAATTTGATATTTTTTATGCAGTATAAAAGATATATTTGGTGAAGTTTGATATTTTATGTACAGTATATAATATATATTTGGTGTACTTTCATATTTTATGTACAGTATAGAGTATATATTTGGTGAAATTTGATATTTTTTGTAAAGTATATAATAGATATTTGGGGAAATTTGATATCAAATGTACAGTATATAATATATTTTTGGTGAAATTTGATATTTTGTGTACAGTATATAATATATATTTGGTGAAATTTGATATTTTATATACATTATATAATATATATTGGGTGTACTTTCAAGTTTTATGTGCAATATGTTATATATATTTGGTGTACTTTCATATTTTATGTACAGTATATAATATATATTTTGTGACATTGGATATTTCATGTAACGTATATAAGATATAGCTGGTAAAATTTGATATTTTCTGCACAGTATATGATATATAATTGGTGTACTTTCATATTTTACTTGCAGTATATAATACATATTTGGTGTACTTTGATATTTTATGTACAGTATATAATATATGGATGTAGTTTCATATTTTATGTACAGCATATAGTATATAATTGCTGAAATTTGATATTATATGTACAGTATATAATATGTATTTGGTGTAATTTGATATTATATGTACAGTATATAATATATATTTGATGAAATTTTACATTTTATGTACAGTATATAGTATATATTTGGTGTTCTTTCATATTTTATGTACAGTATGTAGTATATATTTGGTTACATTTGATATTTGATGTACAGCATATAATATATATTTGATGAAATTTGATATTTTATGTACAGTATATAGTATATAATTGCTGAAATTTGATATTTTATGTACAGTATCTTATAAGTATTTTGTATAGTTTGATATTATATGTACAGTATGTAAGATATATTTGGTGAAATTTTATATTTTGTATACTGTATATAATATATATTTGGTGTACTTTCATATTTTATGTACAGTGTATAGTATATATTTGGTGACATTTGATATTTTATGTGCAGTATATAATACAAATTTGTTGAAATTTGATATTTCGTGTACAATATATAACATATATTTTGTGAAATTTGATATTATAGGTGCAGTATATAATACATATTTGGTGAAATTTGATATTTTTGTACAGTACATAAAATATGTTTGGTGAAATTTGATATTCTATGTACAGTATATAATATGTATTTGGTGAAATATGGTATTTTATATACAGTATGTAATATATATTAGGTGTACTTTCGTATTTTATGTACAGTATATTATATATTGGTGTAGTTCCATATTTTATGTACAGTATATAGCATATAATTGCTGAAGTTTTATATTTTATGTACAGTATATAATACATATTGGGTGAAATTTGATGTTTTATGTACAGTATATAATATATATTTGGTGAAATTTGATATTTTATGTACAGTAAATAATATATATTTGTTGTACGTTGATATTTTAAGTACAGTACATAATATATATTTGTTGAGCTTTGATATTTTATGTACCGTATATAATGTATACTTGGTGTACTTTGATGTTTTATGTACAGTATATAGTATATATCAGGTGTACTTTGATACGTTATATACAGTGTATAATATATTTGGGGAAATTTGATATTTCATGTACAGTATATAATATATATTTGGTGTACTTTCATATTTTATGTACAGTAGATAATATATATTTGGTGAAATTTAATATTTTATGTACACTATATAATATATATTTGATGAAATTTCATATTTTATGTTGCGTATATAATATATATTTGGTATAATTTCATATTTTAAGTTCAGTATATGATGTATATTTGTTGATGTTTGATATTTTATATACAGTATATAATATATATTTGGTGAAATTTGATATATTATGTATAGTATATAATATATATTTGGTGTACTTTGATGTTTTATATACAGTACATAATATATATCTGGTGTAATTTAATATATTATGTACAGTATATAATATATATTTGTTGTACATTCATGTTATGTGTACAGTATATAATATATTTTTTTGTACTTTCATATTCTATGTACAGTATATAATATATATTTGGGGCACTTTGATATTTTATGTACAGTATGTAATATATATTTGGTTTAATTTGTCATTTTATGTACAGCATATAATATATATTACGTGTACTTTGATATTTTATGTACAGTATATAATATATATTCAGTGAAATTTGATATTTTATATACTGGGTATTATATATACTTGGTGTACTTTCATATTTTATGTACAGTATATAATATATATTTGGTGAAATTTCACATTTTATGTAAAGTTTATAATATATATTTGGTGTACTTTCATATTTTATGTAAACTATATAATGTTTATTTGGTGAAGTTTGATATTTATGAACAGTATATAATATACACTTGGTGAAATTTGATATTTATGTACAGTATATGATATATATTAGGTGAAATTTGATATTTTATGAACAGTATATAATATATTTGTGCTGAAATTTGATATTTTATGTACAGTGTATAATACATATTTGGTGTACTTTCATGTTTTATATACAGTACATAGTATATATTTGGTGAAATTTGATATTTTATGTACAGTACATAATATATATCTGGTGTACATTGATATTTCTTGTACAGTATATAGTATATATCTGGTGTACTTTGATATTTTATGTACTGCATAAAATATGTATTTGCTGAAATTTTATATTTTATGTTCAGCATATAATGTGTATTTGGTGAAATTTGATATTTTATGTACAGTACATACTATATATTTATTGTACTTTCATATATTATGTACAGTATATAATATACATCTGGTGCACTTTCATAGTTTATGTACAGTATATAATATATATTAGGCGTACTTTGATATTTCATGTACAGTATATAATATATATATGGTGAAATTTGATATATTCTGTTCAGTATATTATATATATTTGGTTTACTTTCATATTTTATGTACAGCATATAGTTTATATTTTGTGAAATTTGATATTTTATGTACAGTATATAATATATATTTGGTGTACTTTGATATATTATGTACAGTGTATAGTATATAATTGCTGAAATCTGATGTTTTATGTACAGTATATTATATATTAGGTGTACATTGATGTTTTATGTTCAGTATATAATATATATTTGGTGAAATTTGATATTTTATGTACAGTTTATAATATATATTTGGTGTACTTTCATATTTTATGTACAGTATATAGTATATATTTGTTGAAATTTGATATTTTTTGCACAGTATATAATAGATATTTGGTGAAATTTGATATTATATGTACAGTATATAATATAATTTGGGTGAAATTTGATATTTTGTGTACAGTGTATAATATATATTTGGTGAAATTTGATATTTTATATACAGTACGTAATATATATTAGGTGTACTTTCATATTTTATGTACAGTATAAATATATACTTGATGTGGTTTCATATTATATGTACAGTAAATAATACATATTTGTTGAAATTTGTTATTTTATGTACAGTATATAATATATATTTGGTGAAATTTGATATTATAGGTACAGTATATAATATATATTTGGTGAAATTTGATATATTATGTACAGTATATAATATATTTTGTGTACTTTCATATTTTATGTACAATATATACTATATATTTGGTTAACACTGATATTTATTATACAGCATATAATAAATATTTGATGAAATTTGATATTTTATGTACAGTATATAATATATATGTGGTGTATTTTGAAATTTTACGTACAGTACATAATATATATTTGGTGAAATTTGATATTTTATGTACAGTATTTAATATATTTTTGGTGAAATTTGATATTTTATGTACAGTATATAATATATATATGGTGAAATTTGATATTTTATGTACGGTATATAATATATAGTCGTTGTACAGGTATATTTTATGTACAGTATATAATATATATGTGATGTACTTCATGTTTTATGTAGAGTATATAATATATATTTGGTGAAATTTCATGCGTATATACAGTATATAATATATATTTTGTGTACTTTGATATTTCATGTACTGTATATAATATATATTTGATGAAATTTGATATTTTCTGTACAGTATATTATATATATTTGGTGGACTTTCATATTTTGTGTACTATATAGTATATATTTGGTGAAATTTGATATTTTATGTACAGCATATAATATATATTTGGTGTATTTTCATATTTTAGGTACAGTATATAGTATATATTTCATGAAATTTGATACTATATATAAAGTATTTATTATAAATTTGGTGAAATTTGATATTATATGTACAGTATATAATATATGTTTCTATAAATTTGATATTTTATCTACAGTATATAATATATATTTGGCGTACTTTCATATTTTATGTACTGTATATAATATATATTTGTTGAAATTTGATATTTTATGTACAATATTTAATATATATTTGCTGAAATTTGATATTACAGGTACAGTATATAATATATATTTGCTGAAATTTGATATTCCAGGTACAGTATTTAATATATATGCGGTGAAATTTGATATTTTATGTACGGTATGTAATATATATTTGGTGTAGTTTCATATTTTATGTACAATACATAGTATATATTTGGTGAAATTTGATATTTTTTGTAGGGCATATAATATATAATTGATGTTCTTTCATATTTTATGTACAGTATATAATATATATTTGGTGTGCTTTGATATTTTATGTGCAGTATATAATTTATAGGTGTAGTTTCATATTTTATGTACAGTATATAGTATATAATTGCTGAAATTTGATATTTTATGTTCAGTTTATAATATATATTTGATTTACTTTCATATTTTATGAAGAGTATATAGTATATATTTGGTGGAATTTTGTAGTTTATGTACAGTATATAATATGTATTTGGTAAAATTTGATATTTTATGTACTGGGTATTCTACATATTTGGTGTACTTTGGTATTTTATGTACAATATATAATACATATTTGGTGAAATTTGATATTTTATGTACAGTATATGATTTATATTTGGTGAAATTTGATATTTTATGTACAGTATATAATATATATTAGATGAAATTTGATAATTCAAGTACTGTATATGATATATATTTGGTGAAATTTGCTATTTTATGTACAGTATGTAATATATATTTTTGTACTTTCATAGTTTATGTACAGTATATAGTATATATTTGGTGAAATTTGGTATTTTATTTACAGTATATAATATATATTTGGTGAAATTTGATATTTTATGTACTGTTTATAAGATATATCGGGTGTACTTTGATTTTTTTGTACAGCATATAATATATATTTGGTGAAACTTGATATTTTATGTACAGTATATAATATATATCTGGTGTACATTCATATTTTATGTGCGTTATATAGTATATAATTGCTGAAATTTGATATTTTATGTACAGTATATAATATATATTTGCTGAAATTTGATATTATTATATACAGTTTTTATTATATATTTGCTGAAATTTTACATTTTAAATACAGTATGTAATAAGTGTTTGGTGAAATTTGATATATTATATGCAGTATACAATACATATTTGGTATCTTTGATATTTTATGTACAGTATATAATATATATTTAACGAAATTTGATATTTTATGTACAGTATATAATATGTATTTGGTTTACTTTCATATTTTATGTACAGTATAAAATATATATTTGGTTAAATTTGATATTTTATGTACAGTATATTACATATTGGTGTAGTTTCACAATTTATGTACAGAATATAGTATATAATTGCTGAAATTTGATATTTTATATACTGTATATAAAATATATTTGGTGAAATTTGATATTTTATTTACAGTATATAATATATATTTGTTGTACATTGATATTTTCAGTACAGCATAAAATATATATTTGTTGTTCTTTGATATTTTGTCTAAAGCGTATGATATATATTTGGTGTACTTTGATATTTTATGTACAGTATATAATATATATTTGGTGAAATTTGATTTTATGTACAGTATATAATATATATTTGATGAAATTTGATATTTTATGTACAGTGTATAATATATATTTCATATTCTTTCATATTTTATGTATAGTATATAATATATATTTGGTGAATTTTGATATTTTATGTACAGTATATCATATATACTTGGTGAAATTTGATATTTTATGTACAATATATAATATATATTATTTGAAATTTGATATTTTAGGTACTGTATATAATATATGTGGTGAAATTTGATATTTTATGTACATTATATAGTATATAACTGGAGTACTTTGATATTTTATTTACTGCATATAATATATATTTGGTGAAATTTGAGACTTTATGTACAGTATATAATATATATTTGGTGAAATTTGATGTTTTATGTACAGTACATACTATATATTTAGTGTACTTTCATACTTTATGTACAGTATATTATGTATATCTGGTGCACTTTGATATTTTATGTACAGTATATAATATATATTGGGCGTAATTTGATATTTTATGTCCAGTATATAATATATATTTGGTGAAATTTGATATTTTTTGTATATTATATAATATATATTTGGTGAAATTTGATATTTTATGTACAGTGTATAATATATATTTGGTATACTTTCATATTTTATGTACACTATAAAATATATTTGTTGAAATTTGATATTTTATGTACAGTATATAGTACATAGTTGGTGAAATTTGACGTTTTATGTGCAGTATATAATACATATTTGATGTAATTTGATATTTCCTGTACAGTATAAAATATATATTTGGTGAAATTTGATATTTTATCTACAGAATATAATACATTTAGAGTGTACTTTTATATTTTCTCTACGGTATATGGTATATATTTGGAGAAATTGGATATTTTATATATAGTATATGGTATATATTTGCTGAAATTTGTTATTTTATGTACAGTATATAATATATATTTGGTGTACTTTGATATTTTATGTACAGTATATAATATATTTTGAGAGAAATATGATATTTTATGTATAGTATATAATATATATTTGGTGAAATTTGATATATTATGTACAGTATATAATATATTTTGTGTACTTTCATATTTTATGTACAGTATATACTATATATTTGGTTAAAACTGATATTTTTTATACAGCATATAATAAATATTTGATGAAATTTGATATTTTATGTACAGTATATAATATATATGTGGTGTATTTTGAAATTTTATGTACAGTACATTATATATTTGGTGAAATTTGATATTTTATGTACAGTATTTAATATATTTTTGGTGAAATTTGATATTTTATGTACAGTATATAATATATATACGGTGAAATTTGATATTTTATTTACGGTATATAATATATAGTCGTTGTACAGGTATATTTTATGTACAGTATATAATATATATGTGATGTACTTCATATTTTATGTAGAGTATATAATATATATTTGGTGAAATTTCATGCGTATATACAGTATATAATATATATTTTGTGTACTTTGATATTTCATGTAGTGTATATAATATATATTTGATGAAATTTGATATTTTCTGTACAGTATATTATATATATTTGGTGGACTTTCATGTTTTATGTACTATATAGTATATATTTGGTGAAATTTGATATTTTATGTACAGCATATAATGTATATTTGGTGTATTTTCATATTTTAGGTACAGTATATAGTATATATTTCATGAAATTTGATACTTTATATAAAGTATTTATTATAAATTTGGTTAAATTTGATATTATATGTACAGTATATAATATATGTTTCTATAAATTTGATATTTTATCTACAGTATATAATATATATTTGGCGTAATTTCATATTTTATGTACTGTATATAATATATATTTGTTGAAATTTGATATTTTATGTACAATATGTAATATATATTTGCTGAAATTTGATATTACATGTACAGTATATAATATATATTTGCTGAAATTTGATATTCCAGGTACAGTATTTAATATATATGCGGTGAAATTTGATATTTTATGTACGGTATGTAATATATATTTGGTGTAGTTTCATATTTTGTGTACAATACATAGTATATATTTGGTGAAATTTGATATTTTATGTAGGGCATATAATATATAATTGGTGTTCTTTCATATTTTATGTACAGTATATAATATATATTTGGTGTGCTTTGATATTTTATGTGCAGTATATAATTTATAGGTGTAGTTTCATATTTTATGTACAGTATATAGTATATAATTGCTGAAATTTGATATTTTATGTTCAGTTTATAATATATATTTGATGTACTTTCATATTTTATGAAGAGTATATAGTATATATTTGGTGAAATTTTGTAGTTTATTTACAGTATATAATATGTATTTGGTGAAATTTGATATTTTATGTACTGGGTATTCTACATATTTGGTGTACTTTGGTATTTTATGTACAATATATAATATATATTTGGTGAAATTTGATATTTTATGTACAGTATATGATTTATATTTGGTGAAATTTGATATTTTATGTACAGTATATAATATATATTAGATGAAATTTGATAATTCAAGTACTGTATATGATATATATTTGGTGAAATTTGCTATTTTATGTACAGTATGTAATATATATTTTTTGTACTTTCATAGTTTATGTACAGTATATAGTTTATATTTGGTGAAATTTGGTATTTTATGTACAGTATATAATATATATTTGTTGAAATTTGATATTTTATGTACTGTTTATAAGATATATCGGGTGTACTTTGATTTTTTTGTACAGCATATAATATATATTTGGTAAAACTTGATATTTTATGTACAGTATATAATATATATCTGGTGTACATTCATATTTTATGTACGTTATATAGTACATAACTGCTGAAATTTGATATTTTATGTACAGTATATAATATATATTTGGTGAAATTTGATATTATTATATACAGTTTTTATTATATATTTACTGAAATTTTACATTTTAAATACAGTATGTAATAAGTGTTTGGTGAAATTTGATATATTATATGCAGTATACAATACATATTTGGTATCTTTGATATTTTATGTACAGTATATAATATATATTTAACGAAATTTGATATTTTATATACAGTATATAATATGTATTTGGTTTACTTTCATATTTTATGTACAGTATAAAATATATATTTGGTTAAATTTGATATTTTATGTACAGTATATTACATATTGGTGTAGTTTCACAATTTATGTACAGAATATAGTATATAATTGCTGATATTTGGTATTTTATATACTGTATATAAAATATATTTGGTGAAATTTGATATTTTATGTACAGTATATAATATATATTTTTTGTACATTGATATTTTAAGTACAGCATAAAATATATATTTGTTGTTCTTTGATATTTTGTGTAAAGCATATGATATATATTTGGTGTACTTTGATATTTTATGTACAGTATATAATATATATTTGGTGAAATTTGATATTTTATGTACAGTATATAATATATATTTGGTGAAATTTCATATTTTATGTAGCGTATATAATATATATTTGGTATAATTTCATATTTTAAGTTCAGTATATGATGTATATTTGTTGATGTTTGATATTTTATATACAGTATATAATATATATTTGGTGAAATTTGATATATTATGTATAGTATATAATATATATTTGGTGTACTTTGATGTTTTATATACAGTACATAATATATATCTGGTGTAATTTAATATATTATGTACAGTATATAATATATATTTGTTGTACATTCATATTATGTGTACAGTATATAATATATTTTTTTGTACTTTCATATTCTATCTACAGTATATAGTATATATTTGGTGCACTTTGATATTTTATGTACAGTATGTAATATATATTTGGTTTAATTTGTCATTTTATGTACAGCATATAATATATATTACGTGTACTTTGATATTTTATGTACAGTATATAATATATATTCAGTGAAATTTGATATTTTATATACTGGGTATTGTATATATTTGGTGTACTTTCATATTTTATGTACAGTATATAATATATATTTGGTGAAATTTCACATTTTATGTAAAGTTTATAATATATATTTGGTGTACTTTCATATTTTATGTAAGCTATATAATGTGTATTTTGTGAAGTTTGATATTTATGAACAGTATATAATATACACTTGGTGAAATTTGATATTTATGTACAGTATATGATATATATTAGGTGAAATTTGGTATTTTATGAACAGTATATAATATATATGTGCTGAAATTTGATATTTTATGTACAGTGTATAATATATATTTGGTGTACTTTCATGTTTTATATACAGTACATAGTATATATTTGGTGAAATTTGATATTTTATGTACAGTACATAATATATATGTGGTGTACATTGATATTTCTTGTACAGTATATAGTATATATCTGGTGTACTTTGATATCTTATGTACTGCATAAAATATGTATTTGCTGAAATTTTATATTTTATGTTCAGCATATAATATGTTTTTGGTGAAATTTGATATTTTATGTACAGTACATACTATATATTTATTGTACTTTCATATATTATGTACAATATATAATATATATGTGGTGCACTTTCATAGTTTATGTGCAGTATATAATATGTATTAGGCGTACTTTGATATTTCATGTACAGTATATAATATATATATGGTGAAATTTGATATATTCTGTTCAGTATATAATATATATTTGGTTTACTTTCATATTTTATGTACAGTATATAGTTTATATTTTGTGAAATTTGATATTTTATGTACAGTATATAATATATATTTGGTGTTCTTTGATATATTATGTACAGTGTATAGTATATAATTGCTGAAATCTGATGTTTTATGTACAGTATATTATATATTAGGTGTATATTGATATTTTATGTTCACTATATAATATATATTTGGTGAAATTTGATATTTTATGTACAGTTTATAATATATATTGGTGTACTTGCACATTTTATGTACAGTGTACAATTTATATTTGGTGTACTTCCATATTTCATGTACATTATATAATATAAATTTGGTGTGCTTTGATATGTTCTGTGCAGTATAAAATATATATTCTGTGAAATTTGACATTTTATGTACAGTATATAATATATATTCGGTGAAATTTGATATTTTATGTATGGTATATATTATATATTTGTTGTACAGTGATATTTTATGTACAGTATATAATATGTATTTCGTGTACTTTGATATTTTATGTAGAGTATATAATATATATTGGTGTAGTTTCATATTTTAGGTTCAGTATATAGTACATAATTGCTGAAATGTGATATTTTATGTACGGTGTATAATATATACTTGGTGTAATTTGATATTATATGTACAGTATATAATATAAATTTGGTGAAATTTTATATTTTATGTACAGTATATAATATATATTTGGTGAAATTTGATGTGTTATATACAGTATATAATTTATGTTTTGTGAACTTTGATATTTTATGTACTGTATATAATATGAATTTGATGAAATTTGATATTTTATATACAGTATATAATATATACTTGGTGAAATTTGATACTTTACGTACAGTATATAATAACTATTTTGCGAAATTTGATATTTTATGTACAGAATATAATATATAATTGGTGTAGTTTCAAATTTTATCTACAGTACATAGTATATATTTGGTGAAATTTGTTATCATATGTACAGTTTATAATATGTATTTGCTGAAATTTTATATTTTACGTACGGTATATAATATATATCTGGTGTACTTTCATATTTTAAATACAGTATATGGTATATATTTGGTGAAATTTGAAATTTTATGTACAGTATAAAATATATATTTGTTGAAATTTGATATTATATGTACAGTACATAATATATATTGGGTGAAATTTCATTTTATGTGCGGTATACAATATACATTTGGTGTACTTTCATATTTTATGTACAGTATATAATATATATTTGGTGTGCTTTGATATTTTATGTGCAGTATATAATTTATAGGTGTAGTTTCATATTTTATGTACAGTATATAGTATATAATTGCTGAAATTTGATATTTTATGTTCAGTTTATAATATATATTTGATGTACTTTCATATTTTATGAAGAGTATATAGTATATATTTGGTGAAATTTGATAGTTTATGTACAGTATATAATATGTATTTGGTGAAATTTGATATTTTATGTACTGGGTATTCTACATATTTGGTGTACTTTGGTATTTTATGTACAATATATAATATATGTTTGGTGAAATTTGATATTTTATGTACAGTATATGATTTATATTTGGTGAAATTTGATATTTTATGTACAGTGTATAATATATTCTTGTACTTTGATATTTTATGTACAGTGCATAACATATATTTGCTGTGCTTTGATATATTATGTAAAGCATATAATATATATTTGATGTGCTTTGATATATTATGTAAAGCATATAATATATATTTGGTGTCCTTTGATATTTTATATACAGTATATAATATATATTTGGTGAAATACGTAATTTTACGTACAGTATGTAATATATATTTTGTGTACTTTCATATTTTATGTACACAATATATTATATATTTGGAGTACTTTCACATTTTATGTACAGTATTTAGTATAAGTTTGGTGAAATTTGATATTTTATGTACAGTATATAATATCTATGTTGTGAAATTTGATATTTTATTTACAGGCTATCATATATATTTGGTGCACTTTCACATTTTTTGTACAGTATATAGAATATATTTGGTGAAATTTGATATTATATGTACAGTATATGATATTCGTTAGGTGAAATTTGATATTTTATATACAGTATATAATATATAGGTGTAGTTTCATATTTTTTGTACAGTGTATATTATATAATTGCCGAAATTTGTTATTTTATGTGCAGTATATAGTATATAATTGCAGAAATTTGATATTTTATGTACAGTATATAATGTATATTTGGTGTAGTTTGATATTTCATGTACAGCATATAATATGCATTTGGTGAAATTGGATATTTTATGTACAGTATATAATATGTATTTATTGCAGATTGATATATTAACTACAGTATATAATATATATTTGTTGGTCTTTGACGTTTCATGTAAACCATATAATATATATTTGGTGTACTTTGATATTTTATGTACAGTATATAATATATATCTGGTGAAATTTCATATTTTATGTACACTATATAATATATATTTCATGAAATTTCATATTTTTTGTAGAGTTTATAATATATATTGGGTATAATTTCATATTTTATGGACAGTATAAGATATATATTTGTTGAAGTTTGATATTTTATGTACAGTAGATAATATATTTGGTGAAATTTGATATTTTATGTACAGTATAACTGATATATTGGCTGAAATTTGATATTTTACGTACAGTATATAATGTATATTTGGTGAAATTAGATATTTTACACACAGTATATAATATATATTTGGTGAAATTTGAGATATTATGACCGGTATATGATATATATTTGGTGTACTTTCATATTTTACTTACAGTATATGATATATATTTGGTGTACTTTGATATTTTATGTACAGTATAAAATATATATTGGTGTAGTTTCTTATTTTTTGTAGAGTATATAGTATATAATTGCTGAAATTTGATATTTTATATACAGTATATAATACGTATTTTGTGTAATCTGATATAATATGTAAAGTATATGATATATATTTGGTGAAATTTTATATTTTATATACAGTATATAACATATATTTGGTGTAATTTCATATTTTATGTACAGTTTATAGTATATATTTGGTGACATTTGATATTTTATGTACAGTATATAACATATATTTGGTGAAATTTTATATTTCATATACACTTGATAATATATATTTGGTGTACTTTCATATTTTATGTACAGTATATAATATATATTTGGTGACATTTGATATTTTATGTACAATATATAAGATATGTTTGTTGAAATTTGATATTTTATGTACAGTATATAATATATATTTGGTGAAATTTGATATTATCGGTACAGTATATAATATATATTTGGTGAAATTTGATATTTTATGTACAGTATATAATATGTATTTGGTGAAATTTTATATTTTATGTACACTATAAAAGATATATTTGGTGAAATTTGGTATTTTATGTACAGTATAAAATATATATTTGGTGTACTTTCATATTTTATGTACTGTATATAGTATATATTTGGTGAAATTTGATATTTTTTGCACAGTATATAATAGATATTTGGTGAAATTTGATATTATATGTACAGTATATAATATAATTTAGGTGAAATTTGATATTTTGTGTACAGTGTATAATATATATTTGGTGAAATTTGATATTTTATATACAGTATGTAATATATATTAGGTGTACTTTTATATTTTATGTACAGTATAAAATATATACTTGATGTAGTTTCATATTTTATATACAGTAAATAATACATATTTGTTGAAATTTGATATTTTATGTACAGTATATAATATATATTTGGCGAAATTTTATATTATCTGTACAGAATATAATATATATTTTGTAAAATTTGATATTTTATGTACAGTATATAATATATATTTGGTGTACTTTCATATTTTATGTACAGTATATAGTATATATTTGGTGAAATTTGATATTTTTTGCACAGTATATAATAGATATTTGATGAAATTTGATATTATATGTACAGTATATAATATAATTTGGGTGAAATTTGATGTTTTGTGTACAGTATATAATATTTATTTGGTGAAATTTGATATTTTATGTACAGTATATTATATATATTTGGTGAAATTTGATATTTTATATACAGTAAGTAATATATATTTGGTGTACTTTCATATTTTATGTACAGTATAAAATACATACTTGATGTAGCTTCATATTTTATGTACTGTAAATAATACATATTTGTTGAAATTTAATATTTTATGTACAGTATATAGTATATATTTGGTGAAATTTGATATTTTAAGTACAGTGCATAATATATATTTGGTGAAATTTGATATTTTATGTACAGTATATAATATATCTTTGGTGTACTTTCATATTTTATGTACAGTATAAAATATATACTTGATGTACTTTCAAGTTTTATGTACAGAATACAATATATATTTGGTGTACTTTCATATTTTATATACAGTATATAATATATATTTTGTGAATTTGGATATTTCATGTACTGTATGTTAGACATAATTGGTGAAATTTGATATTTTCTGTACAGCATATGATATATAACTTGTGTACTTTCATATTTTACTTGCAGTATATAATACATATTTGGTGTACTTTGATATTTTATGTACAGTATATAATATATATTTGGTGAAATTTGATATTTTACATACAGTATATAATATATATTTGCTGAAATTTGAGATTTTATGTAGAGTATATGATATATATTTGGTATACTTTCATATTTTACTTACAGTATATAATATATATTTAGTGTACTTTGATATTTTATGTACAGTATATAATATATATTGGTGTATTTTCATATTTTATGTAGAGTATATAGTATATAATTGCTGAAATTTGATATTTTATGTACAGTATATAATATGTATTTTGTGTAATTTGATATTATATGTACAGTATATAATATATATTTGGTGAAATTTGATATTTTACACACAGTATGTAATATATATTTGGTGAAATTTGAGATTTTATGTACGGTATATGATATATATTTGGTGTAATTTCATATTTTACTTACAGTATATAATATATATTTGGTGTACTTTGCTATTTTATGTACAGTATATAATATATATTGGTGTAGTTTCATATTTTATGTAGAGTATATAATACATATTTGGTGAAATTTTGTATTTTATATACAGAATGTAATATATATTTGGTGTACTTTCATATTATATGAACAGTATAAAATATATACTTCTACTTTCATATTTTATGTACAGTAAATAATACATATTTGTTGAAATTTGATATTTTATATACAGTATATATAATATATATTTGGTGAAATTTCATATTATATTTACAGTATATAATATATATTTGGTGAAATTTCTTATTTTATGTACAGTATATAATAAATATTTGGTGAAATTTGATATTTTATCTACAGTTTATAATATATATTTGGTGAAATTTGAGATGTTATGTACAGTATATGATATATATTTGGTGTACTTTCATATTTTACTTACAGTATATAATATATATTTGCTGTACTTTGATATTTTATGTACAGTATATAATATATATTGGTGTAGTTTCATATTTCATGTAGAGTTTATAGTATATAATTGCTGAAATTTGATATTTTATGTACAGTGCATAATATATAGGTGTAGTTTCATATTTTATGTACAGTATATGGTATATAATTCCTGAAATTCGATATTATATGTACAGTATATGATATGTATTTGGTGTAATTTGATATTATATGTACAATATATAATATGTATTTGGTGAAATTTTATATTTTATGTACAGTATATAATATATATTTGGTGTACTTTCATATTTTATGTACAGTATATAGTATATATTAGGTGAAATTTGATATTTTATGTACATTATATAACAGATATTTGGTGAATTGTGATATTATATGTACAGTATATTATGTTTTTGGTGAAATTTGATATTTTATGTACAGTATATAAGATATATTTGGTGAAATTATATATTTTATACACAGTACATATTGTATATTTTGTGTACTTTCATATTTTATGTACAGTGTATAGAATATATTTGGTGACATTTGATATTTTATGTACAGTATGTAATATAAATTTGTTGAAATTTGATATTTTATGTACACTATGTAATTCATATTTGGTGTACTTTCATATTTTAAGTACAGTATAAAATATATACTTGATGTAGTTTCATATTTTATGTACAGAAAATAATATATATTTGTTGAAATTTGTTATTTTATGTACAGTGTATAATATATATTTGGTGAAATTTGATATTATAGGTACAGTATATAATATATATTTGGTGAAATTTGATATTTTTTGAACTGTATATAATATATATTTGGTGAAATTTCATACTTTATGTACAGTATAAAACATATATTTGGTGAAATTTGATATTTTATGTACAGTATATAATATATATTTGGTGTACTTTCATATTTTATGTGCAGTATAAAATATATACTTGATGTACTTTCATATTTTATGTAAGAAAATAATACATATTTGTTGAAATTTGATATTTTATGTACAGTATATAATTTATATTTGGTTCAATTTTATATTTTATGTACTCTATATCATATATATTTGGTGTACTTACCAGTTTTATGTACAGTATATAATATATATTTGGTGAAATTTGATATTATAGGTACAGTATATAATATATATTTGGTGAAATTTGATATTTTACTTACAGTATATAATATATATTTGCTGTATTTTCATATTTTATGTACAGTATATAATATATATTTGGTGACATTTGATATTTTATGAACAATATGTAAGATATGTTTGTTGAAATTTCATATTTTGTGTACAGTATATAAGATATATTTGGTGAAATTTGATATTTTATATACTATATATATATTTGGTGTACTTTCATATTTTATGTACATATATAGTATATATTTGGTGAAATTTGATATTTTTTGCACAGTACATAGTAGATATTTGGTGAAATTTGATATTATATGTACAGTATATAATATACTTTGGGTTAAATTTGATATTTTGTGTACAGTATATAATATATATTTGGTGAAATTTGATATTTTATGTACAGTATATAATATATATTTGGTGAAATTTGATATTTTATATACAGTATGTAATATATATTTGGTGTACTTTCATATTTTATGTACAGTATAAAATATATACTTGATGTACTTTCATATTTTATGTACAGCCAATAATACATATTTGTTGAAATTTGATATTTTATATACAGTATATAATATATAATTGGCGAAATTTGATATTAATTGTACAGTATATAATATATATTTGGTGAAATTTGATATTTTATGTACAGTATATAAAATATATTTGGTGAAATTTGATATTTTATGTACAGTATATAATATATATTTGGTGTACTTTCATATTTTATGTACAGTATATAGTATATATTAGGTGAAATTTGATATTTTATGTACATTATATAACAGATATTTGGTGAATTGTGATATTATATGTACAGTATATTATGTTTTTGGTGAAATTTGATATTTTATGTACAGTATATAAGATATATTTGGTGAAATTATATATTTTATACACAGTACATATTGTATATTTTGTGTACTTTCATATTTTATGTACAGTGTATAGAATATATTTGGTGACATTTGATATTTTATGTACAGTATGTAATATAAATTTGTTGAAATTTGATATTTTATGTACACTATGTAATACATATTTGGTGTACTTTCATATTTTAAGTACAGTATAAAATATATACTTGATGTAGTTTCATATTTTATGTACAGAAAATAATATATATTTGTTGAAATTTGTTATTTTATGTACAGTGTATAATATATATTTGGTGAAATTTGATATTATAGGTACAGTATATAATATATATTTGGTGAAATTTGATATTTTTTGAACTGTATATAATATATATTTGGTGAAATTTCATACTTTATGTACAGTATAAAACATATATTTGGTGAAATTTGATATTTTATGTACAGTATATAATATATATTTGGTGTACTTTCATATTTTATGTGCAGTATAAAATATATACTTGATGTACTTTCATATTTTATGTAAGAAAATAATACATATTTGTTGAAATTTGATATTTTATGTACAGTATATAATTTATATTTGGTTCAATATTATATTTTATGTACTCTATATCATATATATTTGGTGTACTTACCAGTTTTATGTACAGTATATAATATATATTTGGTGAAATTTGATATTATAGGTACAGTATATAATATATATTTGGTGAAATTTGATATTTTACTTACAGTATATAATATATATTTGCTGTATTTTCATATTTTATGTACAGTATATAATATATATTTGGTGACATTTGATATTTTATGAACAATATGTAAGATATGTTTGTTGAAATTTCATATTTTGTGTACAGTATATAAGATATATTTGGTGAAATTTGATATTTTATATACTATATATATATTTGGTGTACTTTCATATTTTATGTACATATATAGTATATATTTGGTGCAATTTGATATTTTTTGCACAGTACATAGTAGATATTTGGTGAAATTTGATATTATATGTACAGTATATAATATACTTTGGGTTAAATTTGATATTTTGTGTACAGTATATAATATATATTTGGTGAAATTTGATATTTTATGTACAGTATATAATATATATTTGGTGAAATTTGATATTTTATATACAGTATGTAATATATATTTGGTGTACTTTCATATTTTATGTACAGTATAAAATATATACTTGATGTACTTTCATATTTTATGTACAGCAAATAATACATATTTGTTGAAATTTGATATTTTATATACAGTATATAATATATAATTGGCGAAATTTGATATTAATTGTACAGTATATAATATATATTTGGTGAAATTTGATATTTTATGTACAGTATATAAAATATATTTGGTGAAATTTGATATTTTATGTACAGTATATAATATATATTTGGTGTACTTTCATATTTTATGTACAGTATAAAATATATACCTTATGTACTTTCAAGTTTTATGTGCAGTATATAATAAGTATTTGGGGTACCTTCATATTTTATGTACAGTATATAATATATATTTTGTGAAATTTGATATTTCATCTACTGTATATAAGATATAGTTGTTGAAATTTGATATTTTATGTACAGCATATGATATATAATTGGTGTACTTTCATATTTTACTTGCAGTATATAATTCATATTTGGTGTACTTTGATATTTTATGTACAGTATATAATATATAGGTGTAGTTTCATATTTAATGTACAGTATATGGTATATAATTCCTGAAATTTGATATTATATGTACAGTATATGATATGTATTTGGTGTAATTTGATATTATATGTACAGTATATAATATGTATTTGGTGAAATTTTATATTTTATGTACAGAATATAATATATATTTGGTGTACTTTCATATTTTATGTACAGTATATAGTATATATTTGGTGAAATTTGATTTTTTCTGTACATTATATAAGAGATATTTGGAGAAATGTGATATTACATGTACAGTAAATTATGTTTTTGGTGAAATTTGATATTTTATGTACAGTATATAAGATATAATTGGTGAAATTTTATATTTTATACACAGTGTATATTATATATTTTGTGTACTTTCACATTTTATGTACAGTGTATAGAATGTATTTGGTGACATTTGATATTTTATGTACAGTATGTAATATAAATTTGTTGAAATTTGATATTTTATGTACAGTATGTAATATATATTTGGTGTACTTTCATATGTTATGTACAGTATAAAATATATACTTGATGTAATTTCATATTTCATGTACAGAAAATAATACATATTTGTAGAAATTTGTTATTTTATGTACAGTATATAATATATATTTGGTTAAATTTGATATTATAGGTACAGTATATAATATATATTTGGTGAAATTTGATATTTTTTGTACAGTATATATTATATATTTGGTGAAATTTCATACTTTATGTACAGTATAAAACATATATTTTGTGAAATTTGATATTTTATGTACAGTATATAATATATATTTGGTGTACTTTCATATTTTATGTACAGTATATAATATATATTTGGTGAAATTTGATATTTTACTTACAGTATATAATATATATTTGCTGTATTTTCATATTTTATGTACAGTATATAAGATATATTTGGTGACATTTCATATTTTATGAACAATATGTAAGATATGTTTGCTGAAATTTGATATTTTGTGTACAGTATATAATATATATTTGGTGAAATTTGATATTATATGTACAGTATATAATATATATTTGGTGAAATTTGATATTTAATGTACAGTATATAATATATATTTGGTGAAATTTTATATTTTATGTACAGTATATAAGATATATTTGGTGAAATTTGATATTTTATATACTATATATATATTTGGTGAACTTTCATATTTTATGTGCATATATAGTATATATTTGGTGAAATTTGATATTTTTTGCACAGTACATAGTAGATATTTGGTGAAATTTGATATTATATGTACAGTATATAATATACTTTGGGTTAAATTTGATATTTTGTGTACAGTATATAATATATATTTGGTGAAATTTGATATTTTATGTACAGTATATAATATATATTTGGTGAAATTTGATATTTTATATACAGTATGTAATATATATTTGGTGTACTTTCATATTTTATGTACAGTATAAAATATATACTTGATGTACTTTCATATTTTATGTACAGCAAATAATACATATTTGTTGAAATTTGATATTTTATATACAGTATATAATATATAATTGGCGAAATTTGATATTAATTGTACAGTATATAATATATATTTGGTGAAATTTGATATTTTATGTACAGTATACAAAATATATTTGGTGAAATTTGATATTTTATGTACAGTATATAATATATATTTGGTGTACTTTCATATTTTATGTACAGTATAAAATATATACCTGATGTACTTTCAAGTTTTATGTGCAGTATATAATAAGTATTTGGGGTACCTTCATATTTTATGTACAGTATATAATATATATTTTGTGAAATTTGATATTTCCTCTACTGTATATAAGATATAGTTGTTGAAATTTGATATTTTATGTACAGCATATGATATATAATTGGTGTACTTTCATATTTTACTTGCAGTATATAATACATATTTGGTGTACTTTGATATTTTATGTACAGTATATAATATATAGGTGTAGTTTCATATTTAATGTACAGTATATTGTATATAATTCCTGAAATTTGATATTATATGTACAGTATATGATATGTATTTGGTGTAATTTGATATTATATGTACAGTATATAATATGTATTTGGTGAAATTTTATATTTTATGTACAGAATATAATATATATTTGGTGTACTTTCATATTTTATGTACAGTATATAGTATATATTTGGTGAAATTTGATTTTTTATGTACATTATATAACAGATATTTGGTGAAATGTGATATTATATGTACAGTAAATTATGTTTTTGGTGAAATTTGATATTTTATGTACAGTATATAAGATATAATTGGAGAAATTTTATATTTTATACACAGTGTATATTATATATTTTGTGTACTTTCACATTTTATGTACAGTGTATAGAATGTATTTGGTGACATTTGATATTTTATGTACAGTATGTAATATAAATTTGTTGAAATTTGATATTTTATGTACAGTATGTAATATATATTTGGTGTACTTTCATATTTTATGTACAGTATAAAATATATACTTGATGTAATTTCATATTTCATGTACAGAAAATAATACATATTTGTTGAAATTTGTTATTTTATGTAGAGTATATAATATATATTTGCTGAAATTTGATATTATGAGTACAGCATATAATATATATTTGGTGAAATTTCATATTTTTTGTGCAGTATATATTATATATTTGGTGAAATTTCATACATTATGTACAGTATAAAACATATATTTTGTGAAATTTGATATTTTATGTACAGTATATAATATATATTTGGTGTACTTTTATATTTTATGTACAGTATATAGTATATATTTGGTGAAATTTGATTTTTTATGTACTGTATATAATAGATATTTGGTGAAATTTGATATTATATGTACAGTATATTATATATATTTGGTGTACTTTCATATTTTTTGTACAGTATAAAATACATACTTGATGTAGTTTCATATTTTATGTACAGTAAATAATACATATTTTTTGAAATTTAATATTTTATGTACAGTATATAATATATATTTGGTGAAATTTGATATTTTACTTACAGTATATAATATATATTTGGTGAAATTTGATATTTTATGTACAGTATATAATATATCTTTGGTGTACTTTCATATTTTATGTACAGTATAAAATATATACTTGATGTACTTTCAAGTTTTATGTACAGAATACAATATATATTTGGTGTACTTTCATATTTTATATACAGTATATAATATATATTTTGTGAATTTGGATATTTCATGTACTGTATGTTAGACATTATTGGTGAAATTTGATATTTTCTGTACAGTATATGATATATAACTTGTGTACTTTCATCTTTTACTTGCAGTATATAATTCATATTTGGTGTACTTTGATATTTTATTTAAAGTATATAATATATATTTGGTGAAATTTGATATTTTACATACAGTATATAATATATATTTGGTGAAATTTGAGATTTTATGTACAGTATATGATATATATATGGTGTACTTTCATATTTTACTTACAGTATATAATATATCTTTGGTGTACTTTGATATTTTATGTACAGCATATAATATATATTGGTGTATTTTCATATTTTATGTAGAGTATATAGTATATAATTGCTGAAATTTGTTATTTTATGTACAGTATATAATATGTATTTTGTGTAATTTGATATTATATGTATGGCATATAATATATATTTGGTGAAATTTGATATTTTACACACAGTATATAATATATATTTGGTGAAATTTGAGATTTTATGTACGGTATATGATATATATTTGGTGTAATTTCATATTTTACTTACAGTATATAATATATATTTGGTGTACTTTGCTATTTTATGTACAGTATATAATATATATTGGTGTAGTTTCATATTTTATGTAGAGTATATAATACATATTTGGTGAAATTTGGTATTTTATATACAGTATGTAATATATATTTGGTGTACTTTCATATTATATGTTCAGTATAAAATATATAATTCTACTTTCATATTTTATGTACAGTAATTAATACATATTTGTTGTAATTTGATATTTTATATACAGTATATAATATATATTTGGTGAAATTTCATATTATATTTACAGTATATAATATATATTTGGTGAAATTTCTTATTTTATGTACAGTATATAATATATATTTGGTGAAATTTGAGATTTTATGTACAGTATGTGATATATATTTGGTGTAATTTCATATTTTACTTACAGTATATAATATATACTTGGTGTACTTTGATATTTTATGTACAGTATATAATATATATTGGTGTAGTTTCATATTTTATGTAGAGTATATAGTATATAATTGCTGAAATTTGATATTTTATATACAGTATATAATATGTATTTTGTGTAATCTGATATTATATGTAAAGTATATAATATATATTTGGTGAAATTTTATATTTTATATACAGTATATAACATATATTTGGTGTAATTTCATATTTTATGTACGGTTTATAGTATATATTTCGTGACATTTGATATTTTATGTACAGTATATAATATATATTTGTTGAAATTTGATATTTTATGTACAGTATATAATATATATTTGCTGAAATTTTATATTTTATGTACAGTGTATAATATATATTTGGTGTACTTTCATATTTTATGTACAGTATATAGTATATATTTGGTGACATTTCATATTTTATGAACAATAGGTAAGATATGTTTGTTGAAATTTGATATTTTATGTACAGTATATAATATATATTGGGTGAAGTTTGATATTATAGGTACAGTATATAATATATATTTGGTGAAATTTGATATTTTATGTACAGTATATAATATATATTTGGTGAAATTTGATATTTTATGTACGGTACATAATATATATTTGGTGTACTTTCATATTTTATGTACAGTATATAGTATATATCTGGTGAAATTTGATATTTTTTGCACAGTATATAGCAGACATTTCGTGAAATTTGATATTATATGTACAGTATATAATATACTTTGGGTTAAATTTGATATTTTGTGTACAGTATATAATATATATTTGGTGAAATTTGATATTTTATGTACAGTATATAATATATATTTGGTGAAATTTGATATTTTATATACAGTATCTAATATATATTTGGTGTACTTTCATATTTTATGTACAGTATAAAATATATACTTGATGTACTTTCATATTTTATGCACAGCAAATAATACATATTTGTTGAAATTTGATATTTTATATACAGTATATAATATATATTTGGCGAAATTTGATATTAATTGTACAGTATATAATATATATTTGGTGAAATTTGATATTTTATGTACAGTATATAAAATATATTTGGTGAAATTTGATATTTTATGTACAGTATATAGTATATATTTGTTGACATTTGATATTTTATGTACGGTATATAATATATATTTGTTGAAATTTGATATTTTATGTAAAGTATATAATATATATTTGGTGAAATTTTATATTTTATGTACACTAGATACTATATATTTGGTGTACTTTCATAGTTTATGTACAGTATATAGTATATATTTGGTGACATTTGATATTTTATGTACAATATATAAGATATGTTTGTTGAAATTTGATATTTTATGTACAGTATATAATGTATATTTGGTGAAATTTGATATTTTATGTACAGTATATAATATATATTTGGTGAAATTTGATAATTTAGGTACAGTATAAAAGATATATTTGGTGAAATTTGATATTTTATGTACAGTAAATAATATATATTTGGTGAAATTTGATATTTCACCCACAGTATATAATATATATTTGATGAAATTTGAGATTTTATGTACGGTATATGATATATATTTGGTGTACTTTCATATTTTACTTATAGTATATAATATATATTTGGTGTACTTTGATATTTTATGCACAGTATATAATATATATTGGTGTAGTTTCATACTTTATGTAGAGTATATAGTATATAATTGCTGAAATTTGATATTTTATATACAGTATATAATATGTATTTTGTGTAATCTGATATTATATGTAAAGTATATAATATATATTTGGTGAAATTTTATATTTTATATAAAGTATATAACATATATTTGGTGTAATTTCATATTTTATGTACAGTATATAGTATATATTTGGTGACATTTGATATTTTATGTACAGTATATAATATATATTTGCTGAAATTTGATATTTTATTTACAGTAAATAATATATATTTGGTGAAATTTTATATTTTATGTACAGTGTATAATATATATTTGGTGTACTTTCATATTTTATGTACAGTATATAGTATATAGTTGGTGACATTAAATATTTTATGTACAGTAGGTAATATATATTTGTTGAAATTTGACATTTTATATACAGTATATAATATATATTTGGTGAAATTTTATATTTTACTTACAGTATATAATATATATTTGGTGTATTTTCATATTTTATTTACAGTCTATAATATATATATGGTGACATTTGATATTTTATCAACAATATGTAAGATATGTTTGTTGAAATTTGATATTTTATGTACAGTATATAATAAATATTTGGTGAAATTTGATATTATAGGTACAGTATATAATATATATTTGGTGAAATTTGATATTTTATGTACGGTATATAATATATATTTGGTGAAATTTGATATTTTATGTACAGTATATAATATATATTTGGTGAAATTTGACATTTTATGTACAGTATATATATATTTGGTGTACTTTCATATTTTATGTACAGTATATAGTATATATTTGGTGAAATTTGATATTTTTTGCACAGTATATAGCAGATATTTGGTGAAATTTGATATTATATGTACAGTATATAATATACTTTGGGTTAAATTTGATATTTTGTCTACATTATATAATATATATTTGGTGAAATTTGATATTTTATGTACAGTATATAATATATACTTGGTGAAATTTGATATTTTATATACAGTATTTAATATATATTTGGTGTACTTTCATATTTTATGTACAGTATAAAATATATACTTGATGTACTTTCATATTTTATGTACAGCAAATAATACATATTTGTTGTATTTTGATATTTTATATACAGTATATAATATATATTTGGCGAAATTTGATATTAATTGTACAGTATATAATATATATTTGGTGAAATTTGATATTTTATGTACAGTATGTAAAATATATTTGGTGAAATTTGATATTTTATGTACAGTATATAATATATATTTGGTGTACTTTCATATTTTATGTACAGTATAAAATATATACTTGATGTACTTTCAAGTTTTATGTGCAGTATATAATAAATATTTGGGGTTCCTTCATATTTTATGTACAGTATATAATATATATTTTGTGAAATTTGATATTTCATCTACTGTATATAAGATATCGTTGGTGAAATTTGATATTTTATGTACAGTATATGATATATAATTGGTGTACTTTCATATTTTACTTGCAGTATATAATACCTATTTGGTGTACTTTGATATTTTATGTACAGTGCATAATATATAGGTGTAGTTTCATATTTTATGTACAGTATATGGTATATAATTCCTGAAATTTGATATTATATTTACAGTATATGATATGTATTTGGTGTAATTTGATATTATATGTACAATATATAATATGTATTTGGTGAAATTTTATATTTTATGTACAGTATATAATATATATTTGGTGTACTTTCATATTTTATGTACAGTATATAGTATATATTAGGTGAAATTTGATTTTTTATGTACATTATATAACAGATATTTGGTGAAATGTGATATTATATGTACAGTATATTATGTTTTTGGTGAAATTTGATATTTTATGTACAGTATATAAGATATATTTGGTGAAATTTTATATTTTATAAACAGTATATATTGTATATTTTGTGTACTTTCATATTTTATGTACAGTGTATAGAATATATTTGGTGATATTTGATATTTTATGTACAGTATGTAATATAAATTTGTTGAAATTTGATATTTTATGTACAGTATGTAATATATATTTGGTGTACTTTCATATTTTAAGTACAGTATAAAATATATACTTGATGTAGTTTCATATTTCATGTACAGAAAATAATATATATTTGTTGAAATTTGTTATTTTATGTACAGTATATAATATATATTTGGTGAAATTTGATATTATAGGTACAGTATATAATATATATTTGGTGAAATTTGATATTTTTTGAACTGTATATAATATATATTTGGTGAAATTTCATACTTTATGTACAGTATAAAACATATATTTGGTGAAATTTGATATTTTATGTACAGTATATAATATATATTTGGTGTACTATCATATTTTATGTGCAGTATAAAATATATACTTGATGTACTTTCATATTTTATGTAAGAAAATAATACATATTTGTTGAAATTTGATATTTTATGTACAGTATATAATTTATATTTGGTGCAATTTTATATTTTATGTACTCTATATCATATATATTTGGTGTACTTACCAGTTTTATGTACAGTATATGATATATATTTGGTGAAATTTGATATTATAGGTACAGTATATAATATATATTTGGTGAAATTTGATATTTTACTTACAGTATATAATATATATTTGCTGTATTTTCATATTTTATGTACAGTATATAATATATATTTGGTGACATTTGATATTTTATGAACAATATGTAAGATATGTTTGTTGAAATTTGAAATTTTGTGTACAGTATATAATATATATTTGGTGAAATTTGATGTTATAAGTACAGTATATAATATATATTTGGTGAAATTTGATATTTAATGTACAGTATATAATATATATTTGGTGAAATTTGATATTTTATGTACAGTATATAAGATATATTTGGTGAAATTTGATATTTTATATACTATATATATATTTGGTGTACTTTCCTATTTTATGTACATATATAGTATATATTTGGTGAAATTCGATATTTTTTGCACAGTACATAGTAGATATTTGGTGAAATTTGATATTTTATGTACAGTATATAGTATACTTTGGGTTAAATTTGATATTTTGTGTACAGTATATAATATATATTTGGTGAAATTTGATATTTTATGTACAGTATATAATATATATTTCGTGAAATTTGATATTTTATATACAGTATGTAATATATATTTGGTGTACTTTCATATTTTATGTACAGTATAAAATATATACCTGATGTACTTTCAAGTTTTATGTGCAGTATATAATAAATATTTGGGGTGCTTACTTATTTTATGTACAGTATATAATACATATTTTGTGAAATTTGATATTTCATCTACTGTATATAAGATATAGTTGGTGAAATTTGATATTTTATCTACAGTATATGATATATAATTGGTGTACTTTCATATTTTACTTGCAGTTTATAACACATATTTGGTGTACTTTCATATTTTATGTACAGTATATAGTATATATTTGTTGACATTTGATATTTTATGTACGGTATATAATATATATTTGTTGAAATTTGATATTTTATGTAAAGTATATAATATATATTTGGTGAAATTTTATATTTTATGTACACTAGATACTATATATTTGGTGTACTTTCATATTTTGTGTACAGTACATAGTATATATTTGGTGACATTTGATATTTTATGTACAATATATAAGATATGTTTGTTGAAATTTGATATTTTATGTACAGTATATAATATATATTTGGTGAAATTTCATATTTTATGTACAGTATATAATATATATTTGGTGAAATTTGATAATTTAGGTACAGTATAAAAGATATATTTGGTGAAATTTGATATTTTATGTACAGTATATAATATATATTTGGTGAAATTTGATATTTCACACACAGTATATAATATATATTTGATGAAATTTGAGATTTTATGTACGGTATATGATATATATTTGGTGTACTTTCATATTTTACTTATAGTATATAATATATATTTGGTGTACTTTGATATTTTATGCACAGTATATAATATATATTGGTGTAGTTTCATACTTTATGTAGAGTATATAGTATATAATTGCTGAAATTTGATATTTTATATACAGTATATAATATGTATTTTGTGTAATCTGATATTATATGTAAAGTATATAATATATATTTGGTGAAATTTTATATTTTATATAAAGTATATAACATATATTTGGTGTAATTTCATATTTTATGTACAGTATATAGTATATATTTGGTGACATTTGATATTTTATGTACAGTATATAATATATATTTGCTGAAATTTGATATTTTATTTACAGTAAATAATATATATTTGGTGAAATTTTATATTTTATGTACAGTGTATAATATATATTTGGTGTACTTTCATACTTTATGTACAGTATATAGTATATAGTTGGTGACATTAGATATTTTATGTACAGTAGATAATATATATTTGTTGAAATTTGACATTTTATATACAGTATATAATATATATTTGGTGAAATTTTATATTTTACTTACAGTATATAATATATATTTGGTGTATTTTCATATTTTATGTACAGTCTATAATATATATATGGTGACATTTGATATTTTATCAACAATATGTAAGATATGTTTGTTGAAATTTGATATTTTATGTACAGTATATAATATATATTTGGTGAAATTTGATATTATAGGTACAGTATATAATATATATTTGGTGTAATTTGATATTTTATGTACGGTATATAATATATATTTGGTGAAATTTGATATTTTATGTACAGTATATAATATATATTTAGTGAAATTTGACATTTTATGTACAGTATATATATATTTGGTGTACTTTCATATTTTATGTACAGTATATAGTATATATTTGGTGAAATTTGATATTTTTTGCACAGTATATAGCAGATATTTGGTGAAATTTGATATTATATGTACAGTATATAATATACTTTGGGTTAAATTTGATATTTTGTCTACATTATATAATATATATTTGGTGAAATTTGATATTTTATGTACAGTATATAATATATACTTGGTGAAATTTGATATTTTATATACAGTATTTAATATATATTTGGTGTACTTTCACATTTTATGTACAGTATAAAATATATTCTTGATGTACTTTCATATTTTATGTACAGCAAATAATACATATTTGTTGTATTTTGATATTTTATATACAGTATATAATATATATTTGGCGAAATTTGATATTAATTGTACAGTATATAATATATATTTGGTGAAATTTGATATTTTATGTACAGTATGTAAAATATATTTGGTGAAATTTGATATTTTATGTACAGTATATAATATATATTTGGTGTACTTTCATATTTTATGTACAGTATAAAATATATACTTGATGTACTTTCAAGTTTTATGTGCAGTATATAATAAATATTTGGGGTTCCTTCATATTTTATGTACAGTATATAATATATATTTTGTGAAATTTGATATTTCATCTACTGTATATAAGATATCGTTGGTGAAATTTGATATTTTATGTACAGTATATGATATATAATTGGTGTACTTTCATATTTTACTTGCAGTATATAATACCTATTTGGTGTACTTTGATATTTTATGTACAGTGCATAATATATAGGTGTAGTTTCATATTTTATGTACAGTATATGGTATATAATTCCTGAAATTTGATATTATATGTACAGTATATGATATGTATTTGGTGTAATTTGATATTATATGTACAATATATAATATGTATTTGGTGAAATTTTATATTTTATGTACAGTATATAATATATATTTGGTGTACTTTCATATTTTATGTACAGTATATAGTATATATTAGGTGAAATTTGATTTTTTATGTACATTATATAACAGATATTTGGTGAAATGTGATATTATATGTACAGTATATTATGTTTTTGGTGAAATTTGATATTTTATGTACAGTATATAAGATATATTTGGTGAAATTTTATATTTTATAAACAGTATATATTGTATATTTTGTGTACTTTCATATTTTATGTACAGTGTATAGAATATATTTGGTGACATTTGATATTTTATGTACAGTATGTAATATAAATTTGTTGAAATTTGATATTTTATGTACAGTATGTAATATATATTTGGTGTACTTTCATACTTTAAGTACGGTATAAAATATATACTTGATGTAGTTTCATATTTCATGTACAGAAAATAATATATATTTGTTGAAATTTGTTATTTTATGTACAGTATATAATATATATTTGGTGAAATTTGATATTATAGGTACAGTATATAATATATATTTGGTGAAATTTGATATTTTTTGAACTGTATATAATATATATTTGGTGAAATTTCATACTTTATGTACAGTATAAAACATATATTTGGTGAAATTTGATATTTTATGTACAGTATATAATATATATTTGGTGTACTATCTTATTTTATGTGCAGTATAAAATATATACTTGATGTACTTTCATATTTTATGTAAGAAAATAATACATATTTGTTGAAATTTGATATTTTATGCACAGTATATAATTTATATTTGGTGCAATTTTATATTTTATGTACTCTATATCATATATATTTGGTGTACTTACCAGTTTTATGTACAGTATATGATATATATTTGGTGAAATTTGATATTATAGGTACACTATATAATATATATTTGGTGAAATTTGATATTTTACTTACAGTATATGATATATATTTGCTGTATTTTCATATTTTATGTACAGTATATAATATATATTTGGTGACATTTGATATTTTATGAACAATATGTAAGATATGTTTGTTGAAATTTGAAATTTTGTGTACAGTATATAATATATATTTGGTGAAATTTGATGTTATAAGTACAGTATATAATATATATTTGGTGAAATTTGATATTTAATGTACAGTATATAATATATATTTGGTGAAATTTGATATTTTATGTACAGTATATAAGATATATTTGGTGAAATTTGATATTTTATATACTATATATATATTTGGTGTACTTTCCTATTTTATGTACATATATAGTATATATTTGGTGAAATTCGATATTTTTTGCACAGTACATAGTAGATATTTGGTGAAATTTGATATTATATGTACAGTATATAGTATACTTTGGGTTAAATTTGATATTTTGTGTACAGTATATAATATATATTTGGTGAAATTTGATATTTTATGTACAGTATATAATATATATTTCGTGAAATTTGATATTTTATATACAGTATGTAATATATATTTGGTGTACTTTCATATTTTATGTACAGTATAAAATATATACCTGATGTACTTTCAAGTTTTATGTGCAGTATATAATAAATATTTGGGGTGCTTACTTATTTTATGTACAGTATATAATACATATTTTGTGAAATTTGATATTTCATCTACTGTATATAAGATATCGTTGGTGAAATTTGATATTTTATCTACAGTATATGATATATAATTGGTGTACTTTCATATTTTACTTGCAGTTTATAACACATATTTGGTGTACTTTCATATTTTATGTACAGTATATAGTATATATTTGTTGACATTTGATATTTTATGTACGGTATATAATATATATTTGTTGAAATTTGATATTTTATTTAAAGTATATAATATATATTTGGTGAAATTTTATATTTTATGTACACTAGATACTATATATTTGGTGTACTTTCATATTTTGTGTACAGTACATAGTATATATTTGGTGACATTTGATATTTTATGTACAATATATAAGATATGTTTGTTGAAATTTGATATTTTATGTACAGTATATAATATATATTTGGTGAAATTTGATATTTTATGTACAGTATATAATATATATTTGGTGAAATTTGATAATTTAGGTACAGTATAAAAGATATATTTGGTGAAATTTGATATTTTATGTACAGTATATAATATATATTTGGTGAAATTTGATATTTCACACACAGTATATAATATATATTTGATGAAATTTGAGATTTTATGTACGGTATATGATATATATTTGGTGTACTTTCATATTTTACTTATAGTATATAATATATATTTGGTGTACTTTGATATTTTATGCACAGTATATAATATATATAGGTGTAGTTTCATACTTTATGTAGAGTATATAGTATATAATTGCTGAAATTTGATATTTTATATACAGTATATAATATGTATTTTGTGTAATCTGATATTATATGTAAAGTATATAATATATATTTGGTGAAATTTTATATTTTATATAAAGTATATAACATATATTTGGTGTAATTTCATATTTTATGTACAGTATATAGTATATATTTGTTGAAATTTGATATTTTATGTACAGTATATAATATATATTTGCTGAAATTTGATATTTTATTTACAGTAAATAATATATATTTGGTGAAATTTTATATTTTATGTACAGTGTATAATATATATTTGGTGTACTTTCATATTTTATGTACAGTATATAGTATATAGTTGGTGACATTAGATATTTTATGTACAGTAGATAATATATATTTGTTGAAATTTGACATTTTATATACAGTATATAATATATATTTGGTGAAATTTTATATTTTACTTACAGTATATAATATATATTTGGTGTATTTTCATATTTTATGTACAGTCTATAATATATATATGGTGACATTTGATATTTTATCAACAATATGTAAGATATGTTTGTTGAAATTTGATATTTTATGTACAGTATATAATATATATTTGGTGAAATTTGATATTATAGGTACAGTATATAATATATATTTGGTGAAATTTGATATTTTATGTACGGTATATAATATATATTTGGTGAAATTTGATATTTTATGTACAGTATATAATATATATTTAGTGAAATTTGACATTTTATGTACAGTATATATATATTTGGTGTACTTTCATATTTTATGTACAGTATATAGTATATATTTGGTGAAATTTGATATTTTTTGCACAGTATATAGCAGATATTTGGTGAAATTTGATATTATATGTACAGTATATAATATACTTTGGGTTAAATTTGATATTTTGTCTACATTATATAATATATATTTGGTGAAATTTGATATTTTATGTACAGTATATAATATATACTTGGTGAAATTTGATATTTTATATACAGTATTTAATATATATTTGGTGTACTTTCATATTTTATGTACAGTATAAAATATATACTTGATGTACTTTCATATTTTATGTACAGCAAATAATACATATTTGTTGTATTTTGATATTTTATATACAGTATATAATATATATTTGGCGAAATTTGATATTAATTGTACAGTATATAATATATATTTGGTGAAATTTGATATTTTATGTACAGTATGTAAAATATATTTGGTGAAATTTGATATTTTATGTACAGTATATAATATATATTTGGTGTACTTTCATATTTTATGTACAGTATAAAATATATACTTGATGTACTTTCAAGTTTTATGTGCAGTATATAATAAATATTTGGGGTTCCTTCATATTTTATGTACAGTATATAATATATATTTTGTGAAATTTGATATTTCATCTACTGTATATAAGATATCGTTGGTGAAATTTGATATTTTATGTACAGTATATGATATATAATTGGTGTACTTTCATATTTTACTTGCAGTATATAATACCTATTTGGTGTACTTTGATATTTTATGTACAGTGCATAATATATAGGTGTAGTTTCATATTTTATGTACAGTATATGGTATATAATTCCTGAAATTTGATATTATATGTACAGTATATGATATGTATTTGGTGTAATTTGATATTATATGTACAATATATAATATGTATTTGGTGAAATTTTATATTTTATGTACAGTATATAATATATGTTTGGTGTACTTTCATATTTTATGTACAGTATATAGTATATATTAGGTGAAATTTGATTTTTTATGTACATTATATAACAGATATTTGGTGAAATGTGATATTATATGTACAGTATATTATGTTTTTGGTGAAATTTGATATTTTATGTACAGTATATAAGATATATTTGGTGAAATTTTATATTTTATAAACAGTATATATTGTATATTTTGTGTACTTTCATATTTTATGTACAGTGTATAGAATATATTTGGTGACATTTGATATTTTATGTACAGTATGTAATATAAATTTGTTGAAATTTGATATTTTATGTACAGTATGTAATATATATTTGGTGTACTTTCATATTTTAAGTACAGTATAAAATATATACTTGATGTAGTTTCATATTTCATGTACAGAAAATAATATATATTTGTTGAAATTTGTTATTTTATGTACAGTATATAATATATATTTGGTGAAATTTGATATTATAGGTACAGTATATAATATATATTTGGTGAAATTTGATATTTTTTGAACTGTATATAATATATATTTGTTGAAATTTCATACTTTATGTACAGTATAAAACATATATTTGGTGAAATTTGATATTTTATGTACAGTATATAATATATATTTGGTGTACTATCATATTTTATGTGCAGTATAAAATATATACTTGATGTACTTTCATATTTTATGTAAGAAAATAATACATATTTGTTGAAATTTGATATTTTATGTACAGTATATAATTTATATTTGGTGCAATTTTATATTTTATGTACTATATATCATATATATTTGGTGTACTTACCAGTTTTATGTACAGTATATGATATATATTTGGTGAAATTTGATATTATAGGTTCACTATATAATATATATTTGGTGAAATTTGATATTTTACTTACAGTATATAATATATATTTGCTGTATTTTCATATTTTATGTACAGTATATAATATATATTTGGTGACATTTGATATTTTATGAACAATATGTAAGATATGTTTGTTGAAATTTGAAATTTTGTGTACAGTATATAATATATATTTGGTGAAATTTGATGTTATAAGTACAGTATATAATATATATTTGGTGAAATTTGATATTTAATGTACAGTATATAATATATATTTGGTGAAATTTGATATTTTATGTACAGTATATAAGATATATTTGGTGAAATTTGATATTTTATATACTATATATATATTTGGTGTACTTTCCTATTTTATGTACATATATAGTATATATTTGGTGAAATTCGATATTTTTTGCACAGTACATAGTAGATATTTGGTGAAATTTGATATTATATGTACAGTATATAGTATACTTTGGGTTAAATTTGATATTTTGTGTACAGTATATAATATATATTTGGTGAAATTTGATATTTTATGTACAGCATATAATATATATTTCGTGAAATTTGATATTTTATATACAGTATGTAATATATATTTGGTGTACTTTCATATTTTATGTACAGTATAAAATATATACCTGATGTACTTTCAAGTTTTATGTGCAGTATATAATAAATATTTGGGGTGCTTACTTATTTTATGTACAGTATATAATACATATTTTGTGAAATTTGATATTTCATCTACTGTATATAAGATATAGTTGGTGAAATTTGATATTTTATCTACAGTATATGATATATAATTGGTGTACTTTCATATTTTACTTGCAGTTTATAACACATATTTGGTGTACTTTCATATTTTATGTACAGTATATAGTATATATTTGTTGACATTTGATATTTTATGTACGGTATATAATATATATTTGTTGAAATTTGATATTTTATGTAAAGTATATAATATATATTTGGTGAAATTTTATATTTTATGTACACTAGATACTATATATTTGGTGTACTTTCATATTTTGTGTACAGTACATAGTATATATTTGGTGACATTTGATATTTTATATACAATATATAAGATATGTTTGTTGAAATTTGATATTTTATGTACAATATATAATATATATTTGGTGAAATTTGATATTTTATGTACAGTATATAATATATATTTGGTGAAATTTGATAATTTAGGTACAGTATAAAAGATATATTTGGTGAAATTTGATATTTTATGTACAGTATATAATATATATTTGGTGAAATTTGATATTTCACACACAGTATATAATATATATTTGATGAAATTTGAGATTTTATGTACGGTATATGATATATATTTGGTGTACTTTCATATTTTACTTATAGTATATAATATATATTTGGTGTACTTTGATATTTTATGCACAGTATATAATATATATTGGTGTAGTTTCATACTTTATGTAGAGTATATAGTATATAATTGCTGAAATTTGATATTTTATATACAGTATATAATATGTATTTTGTGTAATCTGATATTATATGTAAAGTATATAATATATATTTGGTGAAATTTTATATTTTATATAAAGTATATAACATATATTTGGTGTAATTTCATATTTTATGTACAGTATATAGTATATATTTGGTGACATTTGATATTTTATGTACAGTATATAATATATATTTGCTGAAATTTGATATTTTATTTACAGTAAATAATATATATTTGGTGAAATTTTACATTTTATGTACAGTGTATAATATATATTTGGTGTACTTTCATATTTTATGTACAGTATATACTATATAGTTGGTGACATTAGATATTTTATGTACAGTAGATAATATATATTTGTTGAAATTTGACATTTTATATACAGTATATAATATATATTTGGTGAAATTTTATATTTTACTTACAGTATATAATATATATTTGGTGTATTTTCATATTTTATGTACAGTCTATAATATATATATGGTGACATTTGATATTTTATCAACAATATGTAAGATATGTTTGTTGAAATTTGATATTTTATGTACAGTATATAATATATATTTGGTGAAATTTGATATTATAGGTACAGTATATAATATATATTTGGTGAAATTTGATATTTTATGTACGGTATATAATATATATTTGGTGAAATTTGATATTTTATGTACAGTATATAATATATATTTGGTGAAATTTGACATTTTATGTACAGTATATATATATTTGGTGTACTTTCATATTTTATGTACAGTATATAGTATATATTTGGTGAAATTTGATATTTTTTGCACAGTATATAGCAGATATTTGGTGAAATTTGATATTATATGTACAGTATATAATATACTTTGGGTTAAATTTGATATTTTGTCTACATTATATAATATATATTTGGTGAAATTTGATATTTTATGTACAGTATATAATATATACTTGGTGAAATTTGATATTTTATATACAGTATTTAATATATATTTGGTGTACTTTCATATTTTATGTACAGTATAAAATATATACTTGATGTACTTTCATATTTTATGTACAGCAAATAATACATATTTGTTGTATTTTGATATTTTATATACAGTATATAATGTATATTTGGCGAAATTTGATATTAATTGTACAGTATATAATATATATTTGGTGAAATTTGATATTTTATGTACAGTATGTAAAATATATTTGGTGAAATTTGATATTTTATGTACAGTATATAATATATATTTGGTGTACTTTCATATTTTATGTACAGTATAAAATATATACTTGATGTACTTTCAAGTTTTATGTGCAGTATATAATAAATATTTGGGGTTCCTTCATATTTTATGTACAGTATATAATATATATTTTGTGAAATTTGATATTTCATCTACTGTATATAAGATATCGTTGGTGAAATTTGATATTTTATGTACAGTATATGATATATAATTGGTGTACTTTCATATTTTACTTGCAGTATATAATACCTATTTGGTGTACTTTGATATTTTATGTACAGTGCATAATATATAGGTGTAGTTTCATATTTTATGTACAGTATATGGTATATAATTCCTGAAATTTGATATTATATGTACAGTATATGATATGTATTTGGTGTAATTTGATATTATATGTACAATATATAGTATGTATTTGGTGAAATTTTATATTTTATGTACAGTATATAATATATATTTGGTGTACTTTCATATTTTATGTACAGAATATAGTATATATTAGGTGAAATTTGATTTTTATGTACATTATATAACAGATATTTGGTGAAATGTGATATTATATGTACAGTATATTATGTTTTTGGTGAAATTTGATATTTTATGTACAGTATATAAGATATATTTGGTGAAATTTTATATTTTATAAACAGTATATATTGTATATTTTGTGTACTTTCATATTTTATGTACAGTGTAGAGAATATATTTGGTGACATTTGATATTTTATGTACAGTATGTAATATAAATTTGTTGAAATTTGATATTTTATGTACAGTATGTAATATATATTTGGTGTACTTTCATATTTTAAGTACAGTATAAAATATATACTTGATGTAGTTTCATATTTTATGTACAGAAAATAATATATATTTGTTGAAATTTCTTATTTTATGTACAGTATATAATATATATTTGGTGAAATTTGATATTATAGGTACAGTATATAATATATATTTGGTGAAATTTGATATTTTTTGAACTGTATATAATATATATTTGGTGAAATTTCATACTTTATGTACAGTATAAAACATATATTTGGTGAAATTTGATATTTTATGTACAGTATATAATATATATTTGGTGTACTTTCATATTTTATGTGCAGTATAAAATATATACTTGATGTACTTTCATATTTTATGTAAGAAAATAATACATATTTGTTGAAATTTGATATTTTATGTACAGTATATAATTTATATTTGGTGCAATTTTATATTTTATGTACTCTATATCATATATATTTGGTGTACTTACCAGTTTTATGTACAGTATATAATATATATTTGGTGAAATTTGATATTATAGGTACAGTATATAATATATATTTGGTGAAATTTGATATTTTACTTACAGTATATAATATATATTTGCTGTATTTTCATATTTTATGTACAGTATATAATATATATTTGGTGACATTTGATATTTTATGAACAATATGTAAGATATGTTTGTTGAAATTTGAAATTTTGTGTACAGTATATAATATATATTTGGTGAAATTTGATGTTATAAGTACAGTATATAATATATATTTGGTGAAATTTGATATTTAATGTACAGTATATAATATATATTTGGTGAAATTTGATATTTTATGTACAGTTTATAAGATATATTTGGTGAAATTTGATATTTTATATACTATATATATATTTGGTGTACTTTCCTATTTTATGTACATATATAGTATATATTTGGTGAAATTTGATATTTTTTGCACAGTACATAGTAGATATTTAGTTAAATTTGATATTATATGTACAGTATATAGTATACTTTGGGTTAAATTTGATATTTTGTGTACAGTATATAATATATATTTGGTGAAATTTGATATTTTATGTACAGTATATAACATATATTTCGTGAAATTTGATATTTTATATACAGTATGTAATATATATTTGGTATACTTTCATATTTTATGTACAGTATAAAATATATACCTGATGTACTTTCAAGTTTTATGTGCAGTATATAATAAATATTTGGGGTGCTTACTTATTTTATGTACAGTATATAATACATATTTTGTGAAATTTGATATTTCATCTACTGTATATAAGATATAGTTGGTGAAATTTGATATTTTATCTACAGTATATGATATATAATTGGTGTACTTTCATATTTTACTTGCAGTTTATAACACATATTTGGTGTACTTTCATATTTTATGTACAGTATATAGTATATATTTGTTGACATTTGATATTTTATGTACGGTATATAATATATATTTGTTGAAATTTGATATTTTATGTAAAGTATATAATATATATTTGGTGAAATTTTATATTTTATGTACACTAGATACTATATATTTGGTGTACTTTCATATTTTATGTACAGTACATAGTATATATTTGGTGACATTTGATATTTTACGTACAATATATAAGATATGTTTGTTGAAATTTGATATTTTATGTACAGTATATAATATATATTTGGTGAAATTTGATATTTCACACACAGTATATAATATTTATTTGGTGAAATTTGATAATTTAGGTACAGTATAAAAGATATATTTGGTGAAATTTGATATTTTATGTACAGTATATAATATATATTTGGTGAAATTTGATATTTCACACACAGTATATAATATATATTTGATGAAATTTGAGATTTTATGTACGGTATATGATATATATTTGGTGTACTTTCATATTTTACTTATAGTATATAATATATATTTGGTGTACTTTGATATTTTATGCACAGTATATAATATATATTGGTGTAGTTTCATACTTTATGTAGAGTATATAGTATATAATTGCTGAAATTTGATATTTTATATACAGTATATAATATGTATTTTGTGTAATCTGATATTATATGTAAAGTATATAATATATATTTGGTGAAATTTTATATTTTATATAAAGTATATAACATATATTTGGTGTAATTTCATATTTTATGTACAGTATATAGTATATATTTGGTGACATTTGATATTTTATGTACAGTATATAATATATATTTGCTGAAATTTGATATTTTATTTACAGTAAATAATATATATTTGGTGAAATTTTATATTTTATGTACAGTGTATAATATATATTTGGTGTACTTTCATATTTTATGTACAGTATATAGTATATAGTTGGTGACATTAGATATTTTATGTACAGTAGATAATATATATTTGTTGAAATTTGACATTTTATATACAGTATATAATATATATTTGGTGAAATTTTATATTTTACTTACAGTATATAATATATATTTGGTGTATTTTCATATTTTATGTACAGTATATAATATATATATGGAGACATTTGATATTTTATCAACAATATGTAAGATATGTTTGTTGAAATTTGATATTTTATGTACAGTATATAATATATATTTGGTGAAATTTGATATTATAGGTACAGTATATAATATATATTTGGTGAAATTTGATATTTTATGTACGGTATATAATATATATTTGGTGAAATTTGATATTTTATGTACAGTATATAATATATATTTGGTGAAATTTGACATTTTATGTACAGTATATATATATTTGGTGTACTTTCATATTTTATGTACAGTATATAGTATATATTTGGTGAAATTTGATATTTTTTGCACAGTATATAGCAGATATTTGGTGAAATTTGATATTATATGTACAGTATATAATATACTTTGGGTTAAATTTGATATTTTGTCTACATTATATAATATATATTTGGTGAAATTTGATATTTTATGTACAGTATATAATATATACTTGGTGAAATTTGATATTTTATATACAGTATTTAATATATATTTGGTGTACTTTCATATTTTATGTACAGTATAAAATATATACTTGATGTACTTTCATATTTTATGTACAGCAAATAATACATATTTGTTGTATTTTGATATTTTATATACAGTATATAATATATATTTGGCGAAATTTGATATTAATTGTACAGTATATAATATATATTTGGTGAAATTTGATATTTTATGTACAGTATGTAAAATATATTTGGTGAAATTTGATATTTTATGTACAGTATATAATATATATTTGGTGTACTTTCATATTTTATGTACAGTATAAAATATATACTTGATGTACTTTCAAGTTTTATGTGCAGTATATAATAAATATTTGGGGTTCCTTCATATTTTATGTACAGTATATAATATATATTTTGTGAAATTTGATATTTCATCTACTGTATATAAGATATCGTTGGTGAAATTTGATATTTTATGTACAGTATATGATATATAATTGGTGTACTTTCATATTTTACTTGCAGTATATAATACCTATTTGGTGTACTTTGATATTTTATGTACAGTGCATAATATATAGGTGTAGTTTCATATTTTATGTACAGTATATGGTATATAATTCCTGAAATTTGATATTATATGTACAGTATATGATATGTATTTGGTGTAATTTGATATTATATGTACAATATATAGTATGTATTTGGTGAAATTTTATATTTTATGTACAGTATATAATATATATTTGGTGTACTTTCATATTTTATGTACAGAATATAGTATATATTAGGTGAAATTTGATTTTTATGTACATTATATAACAGATATTTGGTGAAATGTGATATTATATGTACAGTATATTATGTTTTTGGTGAAATTTGATATTTTATGTACAGTATATAAGATATATTTGGTGAAATTTTATATTTTATAAACAGTATATATTGTATATTTTGTGTACTTTCATATTTTATGTACAGTGTAGAGAATATATTTGGTGACATTTGATATTTTATGTACAGTATGTAATATAAATTTGTTGAAATTTGATATTTTATGTACAGTATGTAATATATATTTGGTGTACTTTCATATTTTAAGTACAGTATAAAATATATACTTGATGTAGTTTCATATTTTATGTACAGAAAATAATATATATTTGTTGAAATTTGTTATTTTATGTACAGTATATAATATATATTTGGTGAAATTTGATATTATAGGTACAGTATATAATATATATTTGGTGAAATTTGATATTTTTTGAACTGTATATAATATATATTTGGTGAAATTTCATACTTTATGTACAGTATAAAACATATATTTGGTGAAATTTGATATTTTATGTACAGTATATAATATATATTTGGTGTACTTTCATATTTTATGTGCAGTATAAAATATATACTTGATGTACTTTCATATTTTATGTAAGAAAATAATACATATTTGTTGAAATTTGATATTTTATGTACAGTATAAAATTTATATTTGGTGCAATTTTATATTTTATGTACTCTATATCATATATATTTGGTGTACTTACCAGTTTTATGTACAGTATATAATATATATTTGGTGAAATTTGATATTATAGGTACAGTATATAATATATATTTGGTGAAATTTGATATTTTACTTACAGTATATAATATATATTTGCTGTATTTTCATATTTTATGTACAGTATATAATATATATTTGGTGACATTTGATATTTTATGAACAATATGTAAGATATGTTTGTTGAAATTTGAAATTTTGTGTACAGTATATAATATATATTTGGTGAAATTTGATGTTATAAGTACAGTATATAATATATATTTGGTGAAATTTGATATTTAATGTACAGTATATAATATATATTTGGTGAAATTTGCTATTTTATGTACAGTTTATAAGATATATTTGGTGAAATTTGATATTTTATATACTATATATATATTTGGTGTACTTTCCTATTTTATGTACATATATAGTATATATTTGGTGAAATTTGATATTTTTTGCACAGTACATAGTAGATATTTAGTTAAATTTGATATTATATGTACAGTATATAGTATACTTTGGGTTAAATTTGATATTTTGTGTACAGTATATAATATATATTTGGTGAAATTTGATATTTTATGTACAGTATATAATATATATTTCGTGAAATTTGATATTTTATATACAGTATGTAATATATATTTGGTATACTTTCATATTTTATGTACAGTATAAAATATATACCTGATGTACTTTCAAGTTTTATGTGCAGTATATAATAAATATTTGGGGTGCTTACTTATTTTATGTACAGTATATAATACATATTTTGTGAAATTTGATATTTCATCTACTGTATATAAGATATAGTTGGTGAAATTTGATATTTTATCTACAGTATATGATATATAATTGGTGTACTTTCATATTTTACTTGCAGTTTATAACACATATTTGGTGTACTTTCATATTTTATGTACAGTATATAGTATATATTTGTTGACATTTGATATTTTATGTACGGTATATAATATATATTTGTTGAAATTTGATATTTTATGTAAAGTATATAATATATATTTGGTGAAATTTTATATTTTATGTACACTAGATACTATATATTTGGTGTACTTTCATATTTTATGTACAGTACATAGTATATATTTGGTGACATTTGATATTTTATGTACAATATATAAGATATGTTTGTTGAAATTTGATATTTTATGTACAGTATATAATATATATTTGGTGAAATTTGATATTTCACACACAGTATATAATATATATTTGGTGAAATTTGATAATTTAGGTACAGTATAAAAGATATATTTGGTGAAATTTGATATTTTATGTACAGTATATAATATATATTTGGTGAAATTTGATATTTCACACACAGTATATAATATATATTTGATGAAATTTGAGATTTTATGTACGGTATATGAGATATATTTGGTGTACTTTCATATTTTACTTATAGTATATAATATATATTTGGTGTACTTTGATATTTTATGCACAGTATATAATATATATTGGTGTAGTTTCATACTTTATGTAGAGTATATAGTATATAATTGCTGAAATTTGATATTTTATATACAGTATATAATATGTATTTTGTGTAATCTGATATTATATGTAAAGTATATAATATATATTTGGTGAAATTTTATATTTTATATAAAGTATATAACATATATTTGGTGTAATTTCATATTTTATGTACAGTATATAGTATATATTTGGTGACATTTGATATTTTATGTACAGTATATAATATATATTTGCTGAAATTTGATATTTTATTTACAGTAAATAATATATATTTGGTGAAATTTTATATTTTATGTACAGTGTATAATATATATTTGGTGTACTTTCATATTTTATGTACAGTATATAGTATATAGTTGGTGACATTAGATATTTTATGTACAGTAGATAATATATATTTGTTGAAATTTGACATTTTATATACAGTATATAATATATATTTGGTGAAATTTTATATTTTACTTACAGTATATAATATATATTTGGTGTATTTTCATATTTTATGTACAGTATATAATATATATATGGAGACATTTGATATTTTATCAACAATATGTAAGATATGTTTGTTGAAATTTGATATTTTATGTACAGTATATAATATATATTTGGCCAAATTTGATATTAATTGTACAGTGTATAATATATATTTGGTGAAATTTGATATTTTATGTACAGTATATAAAATATATTTGGTGAAATTTGGTATTTTATGTACAGTATATAATATATATTTGGTGTACTTTCATATTTTATGTACAGTATAAAATATATACTTGATGTACTTTCAAGTTTTATGTGCAGTATATAATAAATATTTGGGGTTCCTTCATATTTTATGTACAGTATATAATATATATTTTGTGAAATTTGATATTTCATCTACTGTATATAAGATATCGTTGGTGAAATTTGATATTTTATGTACAGTATATGATATATAATTGGTGTACTTTCATATTTTACTTGCAGTATATAATACCTATTTGGTGAACTTTGATATTTTATGTACAGTGCATAATATATAGGTGTAGTTTCATATTTTTTGTACAGTATATGGTATATAATTCCTGAAATTTGATATTATATGTACAGTATATGATATGTATTTGGTGTAATTTGATATTATATGTACAATATATAATATGTATTTGGTGAAATTTTATATTTTATGTACAGTATATAATATATATTTGGTGTACTTTCATATTTTATGTACAGTATATAGTATATATTAGGTGAAATTTGATTTTTTATGTACATTATATAACAGATATTTGGTGAAATGTGATATTATATGTACAGTATATTATGTTTTTGGTGAAATTTGATATTTTATGTACAGTATATAAGATATATTTGGTGAAATTTTATATTTTATAAACAGTATATATTGTATATTTTGTGTACTTTCATATTTTATGTACAGTGTGTAGAATATATTTGGTGACATTTGATATTTTATGTACAGTATGTAATATAAATTTGTTGAAATTTGATATTTTATGTACAGTATGTAATATATATTTGGTGTACTTTCATATTTTAAGTACAGTATAAAATATATACTTCATGTAGTTTCATATTTTATGTACAGAAAATAATATATATTTGTTGAAATTTCTTATTTTATTTACAGTATATAATATATATTTGGTGAAATTTGATATTATAGGTACAGTATATAATATATATTTGGTGAAATTTGATATTTTTTGAACTGTATATAATATATATTTGGTGAAATTTCATACTTTATGTACAGTATAAAACATATATTTGGTGAAATTTGATATTTTATGTACAGTATATAATATATATTTGGTGTACTTTCATATTTTATGTGCAGTATAAAATATATACTTGATGTACTTTCATATTTTATGTAAGAAAATAATACATATTTGTTGAAATTTGATATTTTATGTACAGTATATAATTTATATTTGGTGCAATTTTATGTTTTATGTACTCTATATCATATATATTTGGTGTACTTACCAGTTTTATGTACAGTATATAATGTATATTTGGTGAAATTTGATATTTTATGTACAGTATATTATATATATTTGTTGAAATTTGATATTTTATATACAGTAAGTAATATATATTTGGTGTACTTACATATTTTATGTACAGTATAAAATACATACTTGATGTAGTTTCATATTTTATGTACAGTAAATAATACATATTTTTTGAAATTTAATATTTTATGTACAGTATATAGTATATATTTGGTGACATTTGATATTTTATGTACAGTATGTAATATAAATTTGTTGAAATTTGATATTTTATGTACAGTATGTAATATATCTTTGGTGTACTTTCATATTTTATGTAGAGTATAAAATATATACTTGATGTACTTTCAAGTTTTATGGACAGAATACAATATATATTTGGTGTACTTTCATATTTTATATACAGTATATAATATATATTTTGTGAATTTGGATATTTCGTGTACGGTATGTTAGACATAATTGGTGAAATTTGATATTTTCTGTACAGTAGATGATATATAACTTGTGTACTTTCATCTTTTACTTGCAGTATATAATACATATTTGGTGTACTTTGATGTTTTATGTACAGCATATAATATATATTTGGTGAAATTTGATATTTTACATACGGTATATAATATATATTTGGTGAAATTTGAGATTTTATGTACAGTATATGATATATATTTGGTGTACTTTCATATTTCACTTACAGTATATAATATATCTTTGGTGTACTTTGATATTTTATGTACAGCATATAATATATATTGGTGTATTTTCATATTTTATGTAGAGTATATAGTATATAATTGCTGAAATTTGATATTTTATGTACAGTATATAATATGTATTTTGTGTAATTTGATATTATATGTACAGTATATAATATATATTTGGTGAAATTTGATATTTTACACACAGTATATAATATATATTTGGTGAAATTTGAGATTTTATGTACGGTATATGATATATATTTGGTGTAATTTCATATTTTACTTACAGTATATAATATATATTTGGTGTACTTTGCTATTTTATGTACAGTATATAATATATATTGGTGTAGTTTCATATTTTATGTAGAGTATATAATACATATTTGGTGAAATTTGGTATTTTATATACAGTATGTAATATATATTTGGTGTACTTTCATATTATATGTACAGTATAAAATATATAATTCTACTTTCATATTTTATGTACAGTAATTAATACATATTTGTTGAAATTTGATATTTTATATACAGTATATAATATATATTTGGTGAAATTTCATATTATATTTACAGTATATAATATATATTTGGTGAAATTTCTTATTTTATGTACAGTATATAATATATATTTGGTGAAATTTGAGATTTTATGTACAGTATGTGATATATATTTCGTGTACTTTCATATTTTACTTACAGTATATAATATATACTTGGTGTACTTTGATATTTTATGTACAGTATATAATATATATTGGTGTAGTTTCATATTTTATGTAGAGTATATAGTATATAATTGCTGAAATTTGATATTTTATATACAGTATATAATATGTATTTTGTGTAATCTGATATTATATGTAAAGTATATAATATATATTTGGTGAAATTTTATATTTTATATACAGTATATAACATATATTTGGTGTAATTTCATATTTTATGTACGGTTTATAGTATATATTTCGTGACATTTGATATTTTATGTACAGTATATAATATATATTTGTTGAAATTTGATATTTTATGTACAGTATATAATATATATTTGCTGAAATTTTATATTTTATGTACAGTGTATAATATATATTTGGTGTACTTTCATATTTTATGTACAGTATATAGTATATATTTGGTGACATTTCATATGTTATGAACAATAGGTAAGATATGTTTGTTGAAATTTGATATTTTAAGTACAGTATATAATATATATTGGGTGAAGTTTGATATTATAGGTACAGTATATAATATATATTTGGTGAAATTTTATATTTTATGTACAGTATATAAGATATATTTGGTGTACTTTCAGATTTTATGTACGGTACATAATATATATTTGGTGTACTTTCATATTTTATGTACAGTATATAGTATATATCTGGTGAAATTTGATATTTTTTGCACAGTATATAGCAGACATTTGGTGAAATTTGATATTATATGTACAGTATATAATATACTTTGGGTTAAATTTGATATTTTGTGTACAGTATATAATATATATTTGGTGAAATTTGATATTTTATGTACAGTATATAATATATATTTGGTGAAATTTGATATTTTATATACAGTATCTAATATATATTTGGTGTACTTTCATATTTTATGTACAGTATAAAATATATACTTGATGTACTTTCATATTTTATGCACAGCAAATAATACATATTTGTTGAAATTTGATATTTTATATACAGTATATAATATATATTTGGCGAAATTTGATATTAATTGTACAGTATATAATATATATTTGGTGAAATTTGATATTTTATGTACAGTATATAAAATATATTTGGTGAAATTTGATATTTTATGTACAGTATATAGTATATATTTGTTGACATTTGATATTTTATGTACGGTATATAATATATATTTGTTGAAATTTGATATTTTATGTAAAGTATATAATATATATTTGGTGAAATTTTATATTTTATGTACACTAGATACTATATATTTGGTGTACTTTCATATTTTATGTACAGTATATAGTATATATTTGGTGACATTTGATATTTTATGTACAATATATAAGATATGTTTGTTGAAATTTGATATTTTATGTACAGTATATAATATATATTTGGTGAAATTTCATATTTTATGTACAGTATATAATATATATTTGGTGAAATTTGATAATTTAGGTACAGTATAAAAGATATATTTGGTGAAATTTGATATTTTATGTACAGTATATAATATATATTTGGTGAAATTTGATATTTCACCCACAGTATATAATATATATTTGATGAAATTTGAGATTTTATGTACGGTATATGATATATATTTGGTGTACTTTCATATTTTACTTATAGTATATAATATATATTTGGTGTACTTTGATATTTTATGCACAGTATATAATATATATTGGTGTAGTTTCATACTTTATGTAGAGTATATAGTATATAATTGCTGAAATTTGATATTTTATATACAGTATATAATATGTATTTTGTGTAATCTGATATTATATGTAAAGTATATAATATATATTTGGTGAAATTTTATATTTTATATAAATTATATAACATATATTTGGTGTAATTTCATATTTTATGTACAGTATATAGTATATATTTGGTGACATTTGATATTTTATGTGCAGTATATAATATATATTTGCTGAAATTTGATATTTTATTTACAGTAAATAATATATATTTGGTGAAATTTTATATTTTATGTACAGTGTATAATATATATTTGGTGTACTTTCATATTTTATGTACAGTATATAGTATATAGTTGGTGACATTAAATATTTTATGTACAGTAGGTAATATATATTTGTTGAAATTTGACATTTTATATACAGTATATAATATATATTTGGTGAAATTTTATATTTTACTTACAGTATATAATATATATTTGGTGTATTTTCATATTTTATGTACAGTCTATAATATATATATGGTGACATTTGATATTTTATCAACAATATGTAAGATATGTTTGTTGAAATTTGATATTTTATGTACAGTATATAATATATATTTGGTGAAATTTGATATTATAGGTACAGTATATAATATATATTTGGTGAAATTTGATATTTTATGTACGGTATATAATATATATTTGGTGAAATTTGATATTTTATGTACAGTATATAATATATATTTGGTGAAATTTGACATTTTATGTACAGTATATATATATTTGGTGTACTTTCATATTTTATGTACAGTATATAGTATATATTTGGTGAAATTTGATATTTTTTGCACAGTGTATAGCAGATATTTGGTGAAATTTGATATTATATGTACAGTATATAATATACTTTGGGTTAAATTTGATATTTTGTCTACATTATATAATATATATTTGGTGAAATTTGATATTTTATGTACAGTATATAATATATACTTGGTGAAATTTGATATTTTATATACAGTATTTAATATATATTTGGTGTACTTTCATATTTTATGTACAGTATAAAATATATACTTGATGTACTTTCATATTTTATGTACAGCAAATAATACATATTTGTTGTATTTTGATATTTTATATACAGTATATAATATATATTTGGCGAAATTTGATATTAATTGTACAGTATATAATATATATTTGGTGAAATTTGATATTTTATGTACAGTATGTAAAATATATTTGGTGAAATTTGATATTTTATGTACAGTATATAATATATATTTGGTGTACTTTCATATTTTATGTACAGTATAAAATATATTCTTGATGTACTTTCAAGTTTTATGTGCAGTATATAATAAATATTTGGGGTTCCTTCATATTTTATGTACAGTATATAATATATATTTTGTGAAATTTGATATTTCATCTACTGTATATAAGATATCGTTGGTGAAATTTGATATTTTATGTACAGTATATGATATATAATTGGTGTACTTTCATATTTTACTTGCAGTATATAATACCTATTTGGTGTACTTTGATATTTTATGTACAGTGCATAATATATATGTGTAGTTTCATATTTTATGTACAGTATATGGTATATAATTCCTGAAATTTGATATTATATGTACAGTATATGATATGTATTTGGTGTAATTTGATATTATATGTACAATATATAGTATGTATTTGGTGAAATTTGATATTTTATGTACAGTATATAATATATATTTGGCCAAATTTGATATTAATTGTACAGTGTATAATATATATTTGGTGAAATTTGATATTTTATGTACAGTATATAAAATATATTTGGTGAAATTTGGTATTTTATGTACAGTATATAATATATATTTGGTGTACTTTATATTTTATGTACAGTATAAAATATATACTTGATGTACTTTCAAGTTTTATGTGCAGTATATAATAAATATTTGGGGTTCCTTCATATTTTATGTACAGTATATAATATATATTTTGTGAAATTTGATATTTCATCTACTGTATATAAGATATCGTTGGTGAAATTTGATATTTTATGTACAGTATATGATATATAATTGGTGTACTTTCATATTTTACTTGCAGTATATAATACCTATTTGGTGAACTTTGATATTTTATGTACAGTGCATAATATATAGGTGTAGTTTCATATTTTTTGTACAGTATATGGTATATAATTCCTGAAATTTGATATTATATGTACAGTATATGATATGTATTTGGTGTAATTTGATATTATATGTACAATATATAATATGTATTTGGTGAAATTTTATATTTTATGTACAGTATATAATATATATTTGGTGTACTTTCATATTTTATGTACAGTATATAGTATATATTAGGTGAAATTTGATTTTTTATGTACATTATATAACAGATATTTGGTGAAATGTGATATTATATGTACAGTATATTATGTTTTTGGTGAAATTTGATATTTTATGTACAGTATATAAGATATATTTGGTGAAATTTTATATTTTATAAACAGTATATATTGTATATTTTGTGTACTTTCATATTTTATGTACAGTGTAGAGAATATATTTGGTGACATTTGATATTTTATGTACAGTATATAATATATATTTGGTGAAATTTGATATTATAGGTACAGTATATAATATATATTTGGTGAAATTTGATATTTTATGTACGGTATATAATATATATTTGTTGAAATTTGATATTTTATGTACAGTATATAATATATATTTGGTGAAATTTGACATTTTATGTACAGTATATATATATTTGGTGTACTTTCATATTTTATGTACAGTATATAGTATATATTTGGTGAAATTTGATATTTTTTGCACAGTATATAGCAGATATTTGGTGAAATTTGATATTATATGTACAGTATATAATATACTTTGGGTTAAATTTGATATTTTGTCTACATTATATAATATATATTTGGTGAAATTTGATATTTTATGTACAGTATATAATATATACTTGGTGAAATTTGATATTTTATATACAGTATTTAATATATATTTGGTGTACTTTCATATTTTATGTACAGTATAAAATATATACTTGATGTACTTTCATATTTTATGTACAGAAAATAATACATATTTGTTGTATTTTGATATTTTATATACAGTATATAATGAATATTTGGCGAAATTTGATATTAATTGTACAGTATATAATATATATTTGGTGAAATTTGATATTTTATGTACAGTATATAAAATATATTTGGTGAAATTTGATATTTTATGTACAGTATATAATATATATTTGGTGTACTTTCATATTTTATGTACAGTATAAAATATATACTTGATGTACTTTCAAGTTTTATGTGCAGTATATAATAAATATTTGGGGTTCCTTCATATTTTATGTACAGTATATAATATATATTTTGTGAAATTTGATATTTCATCTTCTGTGTATAAGATATCGTTGGTGAAATTTGATATTTTATGTACAGTATATGATATATAATTGGTGTACTTTCATATTTTACTTGCAGTATATAATACCTATTTGGTGTACTTTGATATTTTATGTACAGTGCATAATATATAGGTGTAGTTTCATATTTTATGTACAGTATATGGTATATAATTCCTGAAATTTGATATTATATGTACAGTATATGATATGTATTTGGTGTAATTTGATATTATATGTACAATATATAGTATGTATTTGGTGAAATTTTATATTTTATGTACAGTATATAATATATGTTTGGTGTACTTTCATATTTTATGTACAGTATATAGTATATATTAGGTGAAATTTGATTTTTTATGTACATTATATAACAGATATTTGGTGAAATGTGATATTATATGTACAGTATATTATGTTTTTGGTGAAATTTGATATTTTATGTACAGTATATAAGATATATTTGGTGAAATTTTATATTTTATAAACAGTATATATTGTATATTTTGTGTACTTTCATATTTTATGTACAGTGTATAGAATATATTTGGTGACATTTGATATTTTATGTACAGTATGTAACATAAATTTGTTGAAATTTGATATTTTATGTACAGTATGTAATATATATTTGGTGTACTTTCATATTTTAAGTACAGTATAAAATATATACTTGATGTAGTTTCATATTTTATGTTCAGAAAATAATATATATTTGTTGAAATTTGTTATTTTATGTACAGTATATAATATATATTTGGTGAAATTTGATATTATAGGTACAGTATATAATATATATTTGGTGAAATTTGATATTTTTTGAACTGTATATAATATATATTTGGTGAAATTTCATACTTTATGTACAGTATAAAACATATATTTGGTGAAATTTGATATTTTATGTACAGTATATAATATATATTTGGTGTACTTTCATATTTTATGTGCAGTATAAAATATATACTTGATGTACTTTCATATTTTATGTAAGAAAATAATACATATTTGTTGAAATTTGATATTTTATGTACAGTATATAATTTATATTTGGTGCAATTTTCTGTTTTATGTACTCTATATCATATATATTTGGTGTACTTACCAGTTTTATGTACAGTATATAATATATATTTGGTGAAATTTGATATTATAGGTACAGTATATAATATATATTTGGTGAAATTTGATATTTTACTTACAGTATAAAATATATATTTGCTGTATTTTCATATTTTATATACAGTATATAATATATATTTGGTGACATTTGATATTTTATGAACAATATGTAAGATATGTTTGTTGAAATTTGAAATTTTGTGTACAGTATATAATATATATTTGGTGAAATTTGATGTTATAAGTACAGTATATAATATATATTTGGTGAAATTTTATATTTTATGTACAGTATATAATATATATTTGGTGTACTTTCATATTTTATGTACAGTATATAGTATATATTAGGTGAAATTTGATTTTTTATGTACATTATATAACAGATATTTGGTGAAATGTGATATTATATGTACAGTATATTATGTTTTTGGTGAAATTTGATATTTTATGTACAGTATATAAGATATATTTGGTGAAATTTTATATTTTATAAACAGTATATATTGTATATTTTGTGTACTTTCATATTTTATGTACAGTGTAGAGAATATATTTGGTGACATTTGATATTTTATGTACAGTATATAATATATATTTGGTGAAATTTGATATTATAGGTACAGTATATAATATATATTTGGTGAAATTTGATATTTTATGTACGGTATATAATATATATTTGTTGAAATTTGATATTTTATGTACAGTATATAATATATATTTGGTGAAATTTGACATTTTATGTACAGTATATATATATTTGGTGTACTTTCATATTTTATGTACAGTATATAGTATATATTTGGTGAAATTTGATATTTTTTGCACAGTATATAGCAGATATTTGGTGAAATTTGATATTATATGTACAGTATATAATATACTTTGGGTTAAATTTGATATTTTGTCTACATTATATAATATATATTTGGTGAAATTTGATATTTTATGTACAGTATATAATATATATTTGGCCAAATTTGATATTAATTGTACAGTGTATAATATATATTTGGTGAAATTTGATATTTTATGTACAGTATATAAAATATATTTGGTGAAATTTGGTATTTTATGTACAGTATATAATATATATTTGGTGTACTTTATATTTTATGTACAGTATAAAATATATACTTGATGTACTTTCAAGTTTTATGTGCAGTATATAATAAATATTTGGGGTTCCTTCATATTTTATGTACAGTATATAATATATATTTTGTGAAATTTGATATTTCATCTACTGTATATAAGATATCGTTGGTGAAATTTGATATTTTATGTACAGTATATGATATATAATTGGTGTACTTTCATATTTTACTTGCAGTATATAATACCTATTTGGTGAACTTTGATATTTTATGTACAGTGCATAATATATAGGTGTAGTTTCATATTTTTTGTACAGTATATGGTATATAATTCCTGAAATTTGATATTATATGTACAGTATATGATATGTATTTGGTGTAATTTGATATTATATGTACAATATATAATATGTATTTGGTGAAATTTTATATTTTATGTACAGTATATAATATATATTTGGTGTACTTTCATATTTTATGTACAGTATATAGTATATATTAGGTGAAATTTGATTTTTTATGTACATTATATAACAGATATTTGGTGAAATGTGATATTATATGTACAGTATATTATGTTTTTGGTGAAATTTGATATTTTATGTACAGTATATAAGATATATTTGGTGAAATTTTATATTTTATAAACAGTATATATTGTATATTTTGTGTACTTTCATATTTTATGTACAGTGTAGAGAATATATTTGGTGACATTTGATATTTTATGTACAGTATATAATATATATTTGGTGAAATTTGATATTATAGGTACAGTATATAATATATATTTGGTGAAATTTGATATTTTATGTACGGTATATAATATATATTTGTTGAAATTTGATATTTTATGTACAGTATATAATGAATATTTGGCGAAATTTGATATTAATTGTACAGTATATAATATATATTTGGTGAAATTTGATATTTTATGTACAGTATATAAAATATATTTGGTGAAATTTGATATTTTATGTACAGTATATAATATATATTTGGTGTACTTTCATATTTTATGTACAGTATAAAATATATACTTGATGTACTTTCAAGTTTTATGTGCAGTATATAATAAATATTTGGGGTTCCTTCATATTTTATGTACAGTATATAATATATATTTTGTGAAATTTGATATTTCATCTTCTGTATATAAGATATCGTTGGTGAAATTTGATATTTTATGTACAGTATATGATATATAATTGGTGTACTTTCATATTTTACTTGCAGTATATAATACCTATTTGGTGTACTTTGATATTTTATGTACAGTGCATAATATATAGGTGTAGTTTCATATTTTATGTACAGTATATGGTATATAATTCCTGAAATTTGATATTATATGTACAGTATATGATATGTATTTGGTGTAATTTGATATTATATGTACAATATATAGTATGTATTTGGTGAAATTTTATATTTTATGTACAGTATATAATATATGTTTGGTGTACTTTCATATTTTATGTACAGTATATAGTATATATTAGGTGAAATTTGATTTTTTATGTACATTATATAACAGATATTTGGTGAAATGTGATATTATATGTACAGTATATTATGTTTTTGGTGAAATTTGATATTTTATGTACAGTATATAAGATATATTTGGTGAAATTTTATATTTTATAAACAGTATATATTGTATATTTTGTGTACTTTCATATTTTATGTACAGTGTATAGAATATATTTGGTGACATTTGATATTTTATGTACAGTATGTAACATAAATTTGTTGAAATTTGATATTTTATGTACAGTATGTAATATATATTTGGTGTACTTTCATATTTTAAGTACAGTATAAAATATATACTTGATGTAGTTTCATATTTTATGTTCAGAAAATAATATATATTTGTTGAAATTTGTTATTTTATGTACAGTATATAATATATATTTGGTGAAATTTGATATTATAGGTACAGTATATAATATATATTTGGTGAAATTTGATATTTTTTGAACTGTATATAATATATATTTGGTGAAATTTCATACTTTATGTACAGTATAAAACATATATTTGGTGAAATTTGATATTTTATGTACAGTATATAATATATATTTGGTGTACTTTCATATTTTATGTGCAGTATAAAATATATACTTGATGTACTTTCATATTTTATGTAAGAAAATAATACATATTTGTTGAAATTTGATATTTTATGTACAGTATATAATTTATATTTGGTGCAATTTTCTGTTTTATGTACTCTATATCATATATATTTGGTGTACTTACCAGTTTTATGTACAGTATATAATATATATTTGGTGAAATTTGATATTATAGGTACAGTATATAATATATATTTGGTGAAATTTGATATTTTACTTACAGTATAAAATATATATTTGCTGTATTTTCATATTTTATATACAGTATATAATATATATTTGGTGACATTTGATATTTTATGAACAATATGTAAGATATGTTTGTTGAAATTTGAAATTTTGTGTACAGTATATAATATATATTTGGTGAAATTTGATGTTATAAGTACAGTATATAATATATATTTGGTGAAATTTGATATTTAATGTACAGTATATAATATATATTTGGTGAAATTTGATATTTTATGTACAGTATATAAGATATATTTGGTGAAATTTGATATTTTATATACTATATATATATTTGGTGTACTTTCCTATTTTATGTACATATATAGTATATATTTGGTGAAATTCGATATTTTTTGCACAGTACATAGTAGATATTTGGTGAAATTTGATATTATATGTACAGTATATAGTATACTTTGGGTTAAATTTGATATTTTGTGTACAGTATATAATATATATTTGGTGAAATTTGATATTTTATGTACAGTATATAATATATATTTCGTGAAATTTGATATTTTATATACAGTATGTAATATATATTTGGTGTACTTTCATATTTTATGTACAGTATAAAATATATACCTGATGTACTTTCAAGTTTTATGTGCAGTATATAATAAATATTTGGGGTGCTTACTTATTTTATGTACAGTATATAATACATATTTTGTGAAATTTGATATTTCATCTACTGTATATAAGATATAGTTGGTGAAATTTGATATTTTATCTACAGTATATGATATATAATTGGTGTACTTTCATATTTTACTTGCAGTTTATAACACATATTTGGTGTACTTTCATATTTTATGTACAGTATATAGTATATATTTGTTGACATTTGATATTTTATGTACGGTATATAATATATATTTGTTGAAATTTGATATTTTATGTAAAGTATATAATATATATTTGGTGAAATTTTATATTTTATGTACACTAGATACTATATATTTGGTGTACTTTCATATTTTATGTACAGTATATAGTATATATTTGGTGACATTTGATATTTTATGTACAATATATAAGATATGTTTGTTGAAATTTGATATTTTATGTACAGTATATAATATATATTTGGTGAAATTTGATATTTTATGTACAGTATATAATATATATTTGGTGAAATTTGATAATTTAGGTACAGTATAAAAGATATATTTGGTGAAATTTGATATTTTATGTACAGTATATAATATATATTTGGTGAAATTTGATATTTCACCCACAGTATATAATATATATTTGATGAAATTTGAGATTTTATGTACGGTATATGATATATATTTGGTGTACTTTCATATTTTACTTATAGTATATAATATATATTTGGTGTACTTTGATATTTTATGCACAGTATATAATATATATTGGTGTAGTTTCATACTTTATGTAGAGTATATAGTATATAATTGCTGAAATTTGATATTTTATATACAGTATATAATATGTATTTTGTGTAATCTGATATTATATGTAAAGTATATAATATATATTTGGTGAAATTTTATATTTTATATAAAGTATATAACATATATTTGGTGTAATTTCATATTTTATGTACAGTATATAGTATATATTTGGTGACATTTGATATTTTATGTGCAGTATATAATATATATTTGCTGAAATTTGATATTTTATTTACAGTAAATAATATATATTTGGTGAAATTTTATATTTTATGTACAGTGTATAATATATATTTGGTGTACTTTCATATTTTATGTACAGTATATAGTATATAGTTGGTGACATTAAATATTTTATGTACAGTAGGTAATATATATTTGTTGAAATTTGACATTTTATATACAGTATATAATATATATTTGGTGAAATTTTATATTTTACTTACAGTATATAATATATATTTGGTGTATTTTCATATTTTATGTACAGTCTATAATATATATATGGTGACATTTGATATTTTATCAACAATATGTAAGATATGTTTGTTGAAATTTGATATTTTATGTACAGTATATAATATATATTTGGTGAAATTTGATATTATAGGTACAGTATATAATATATATTTGGTGAAATTTGATATTTTATGTACGGTATATAATATATATTTGGTGAAATTTGATATTTTATGTACAGTATATAATATATATTTGGTGAAATTTGACATTTTATGTTCAGTATATATATATTTGGTGTACTTTCATATTTTATGTACAGTATATAGTATATATTTGGTGAAATTTGATATTTTTTGCACAGTATATAGCAGATATTTGGTGAAATTTGATATTATATGTACAGTATATAATATACTTTGGGTTAAATTTGATATTTTGTCTACATTATATAATATATATTTGGTGAAATTTGATATTTTATGTACAGTATATAATATATACTTGGTGAAATTTGATATTTTATATACAGTATTTAATATATATTTGGTGTACTTTCATATTTTATGTACAGTATAAAATATATACTTGATGAACTTTCATATTTTATGTACAGCAAATAATACATATTTGTTGTATTTTGATATTTTATATACAGTATATAATATATATTTGGCGAAATTTGATATTAATTGTACAGTATATAATATATATTTGGTGAAATTTGATATTTTATGTACAGTATGTAAAATATATTTGGTGAAATTTGATATTTTATGTACAGTATATAATATATATTTGGTGTACTTTCATATTTTATGTACAGTATAAAATATATACTTGATGTACTTTCAAGTTTTATGTGCAGTATATAATAAATATTTGGGGTTCCTTCATATTTTATGTACAGTATATAATATATATTTTGTGAAATTTGATATTTCATCTACTGTATATAAGATATCGTTGGTGAAATTTGATATTTTATGTACAGTATATGATATATAATTGGTGTACTTTCATATTTTACTTGCAGTATATAATACCTATTTGGTGTACTTTGATATTTTATGTACAGTGCATAATATATAGGTGTAGTTTCATATTTTATGTACAGTATATGGTATATAATTCCTGAAATTTGATATTATATGTACAGTATATGATATGTATTTGGTGTAATTTGATATTATATGTACAATATATAATATGTATTTGGTGAAATTTTATATTTTATGTACAGTATATAATATATATTTGGTGTACTTCCATATTTTATGTACAGTATATAGTATATATTAGGTGAAATTTGATTTTTTATGTACATTATATAACAGATATTTGGTGAAATGTGATATTATATGTACAGTATATTATGTTTTTGGTGAAATTTGATATTTTATGTACAGTATATAAGATATATTTGGTGAAATTTTATATTTTATAAACAGTATATATTGTATATTTTGTGTACTTTCATATTTTATGTACAGTGTATAGAATATATTTGGTGAGATTTGATATTTTATGTACAGTATGTAATATAAATTTGTTGAAATTTGATATTTTATGTACAGTATGTAATATATATTTGGTGTACTTTCATATTTTAAGTACAGTATAAAATATATACTTGATGTAGTTTCATATTTCATGTACAGAAAATAATATATATTTGTTGAAATTTGTTATTTTATGTACAGTATATAATATATATTTGGTGAAATTTGATATTATAGGTACAGTATATAATATATATTTTGTGAAATTTGATATTTTTTGAACTGTATATAATATATATTTGGTGAAATTTCATACTTTATGTACAGTATAAAACATATATTTGGTGAAATTTGATATTTTATGTACAGTATATAATATATATTTGGTGTACTATCATATTTTATGTGCAGTATAAAATATATACTTGATGTACTTTCATATTTTATGTAAGAAAATAATACATATTTGTTGAAATTTGATATTTTATGTACAGTATATAATTTATATTTGGTGCAATTTTATATTTTATGTACTCTATATCATATATATTTGGTGTACTTACCAGTTTTATGTACAGTATATGATATATATTTGGTGAAATTTGATATTATAGGTACACTATATAATATATATTTGGTGAAATTTGATATTTTACTTACAGTATATAATATATATTTGCTGTATTTTCATATTTTATGTACAGTATATAATATATATTTGGTGACATTTGATATTTTATGAACAATATGTAAGATATGTTTGTTGAAATTTGAAATTTTGTGTACAGTATATAATATATATTTGGTGAAATTTGATGTTATAAGTACAGTATATAATATATATTTGGTGAAATTTGATATTTAATGTACAGTATATAATATATATTTGGTGAAATTTGATATTTTATGTACAGTATATAAGATATATTTGGTGAAATTTGATATTTTATATACTATATATATATTTGGTGTACTTTCCTATTTTATGTACATATATAGTATATATTTGGTGAAATTCGATATTTTTTGCACAGTACATAGTAGATATTTGGTGAAATTTGATATTATATGTACAGTATATAGTATACTTTGGGTTAAATTTCATATTTTGTGTACAGTATATAATATATATTTGGTGAAATTTGATATTTTATGTACAGTATATAATATATATTTCGTGAAATTTGATATTTTATATACAGTATGTAATATATATTTGGTGTACTTTCATATTTTATGTACAGTATAAAATATATACCTGATGTACTTTCAAGTTTTATGTGCAGTGTATAATAAATATTTGGGTTGCTTACTTATTTTATGTACAGTATATAATACATATTTTGTGAAATTTGATATTTCATCTACTGTATATAAGATATAGTTGGTGAAATTTGATATTTTATCTACAGTATATGATATATAATTGGTGTACTTTCATATTTTACTTGCAGTTTATAACACATATTTGGTGTACTTTCATATTTTATGTACAGTATATAGTATATATTTGTTGACATTTGATATTTTATGTACGGTATATAATATATATTTGTTGAAATTTGATATTTTATGTAAAGTATATAATATATATTTGGTGAAATTTTATATTTTATGTACACTAGATACTATATATTTGGTGTACTTTCATATTTTGTGTACAGTACATAGTATATATTTGGTGACATTTGATATTTTATGTACAATATATAAGATATGTTTGTTGAAATTTGATATTTTATGTACAGTATATAATATATATTTGGTGAAATTTGATATTTTATGTACAGTATATAATATATATTTGGTGAAATTTGATAATTTAGGTACAGTATAAAAGATATATTTGGTGAAATTTGATATTTTATGTACAGTATATAATATATATTTGGTGAAATTTGATATTTCACACACAGTATATAATATATATTTGATGTAATTTGAGATTTTATGTACGGTATATGATATATATTTGGTGTACTTTCATATTTTACTTATAGTATATAATATATATTTGGTGTACTTTGATATTTTATGCACAGTATATAATATATATTGGTGTAGTTTCATACTTTATGTAGAGTATATAGTATATAATTGCTGAAATTTGATATTTTATATACAGTATATAATATGTATTTTGTGTAATCTGATATTATATGTAAAGTATATAATATATATTTGGTGAAATTTTATATTTTATATAAAGTATATAACATATATTTGGTGTAATTTCATATTTTATGTACAGTATATAGTATATATTTGTTGAAATTTGATATTTTATGTACAGTATATAATATATATTTGCTGAAATTTGATATTTTATTTACAGTAAATAATATATATTTGGTGAAATTTTATATTTTATGTACAGTGTATAATATATATTTGGTGTACTTTCATATTTTATGTACAGTATATAGTATATAGTTGGTGACATTAGATATTTTATGTACAGTAGATAATATATATTTGTTGAAATTTGACATTTTATATACAGTATATAATATATATTTGGTGAAATTTTATATTTTACTTACAGTATATAATATATATTTGGTGTATTTTCATATTTTATGTACAGTCTATAATATATATATGGTGACATTTGATATTTTATCAACAATATGTAAGATATGTTTGTTGAAATTTGATATTTTATGTACAGTATATAATATATATTTGGTGAAATTTGACATTTTATGTACAGTTTATATATATTTGGTGTACTTTCATATTTTATGTACAGTATATAGTATATATTTGGTGAAATTTGATATTTTTTGCACAGTATATAGCAGATATTTGGTGAAATTTGATATTATATGTACAGTATATAATATACTTTGGGTTAAATTTGATATTTTGTCTACATTATATAATATATATTTGGTGAAATTTGATATTTTATGTACAGCATATAATATATACTTGGTGAAATTTGATATTTTATATACAGTATTTAATATATATTTGGTGTACTTTCATATTTTATGTACAGTATAAAATATATACTTGATGTTCTTTCATATTTTATGTACAGCAAATAATACATATTTGTTGTATTTTGATATTTTATATACAGTATATAATATATATTTGGCGAAATTTGATATTAATTGTACAGTATATAATATATATTTGGTGAAATTTGATATTTTATGTACAGTATGTAAAATATATTTGGTGAAATTTGATATTTTATGTACAGTATATAATATATATTTGGTGTACTTTCATATTTTATGTACAGTATAAAATATATACTTGATGTACTTTCAAGTTTTATGTGCAGTATATAATAAATATTTGGGGTTCCTTCATATTTTATGTACAGTATATAATATATATTTTGTGAAATTTGATATTTCATCTACTGTATATAAGATATCGTTGGTGAAATTTGATATTTTATGTACAGTATATGATATATAATTGGTGTACTTTCATATTTTACTTGCAGTATATAATACCTATTTGGTGTACTTTGATATTTTATGTACAGTGCATAATATATTGGTGTAGTTTCATATTTTATGTACAGTATATGGTATATAATTCCTGAAATTTGATATTATATGTACAGTATATGATATGTATTTGGTGTAATTTGATATTATATGTACAATATATAATATGTATTTGGTGAAATTTTATATTTTATGTACAGTATATAATATATATTTGGTGTACTTTCATATTTTATGTACAGTATATAGTATATATTAGGTGAAATTTGATTTTTTATGTACATTATATAACAGATATTTGGTGAAATGTGATATTATATGTACAGTATATTATGTTTTTGGTGAAATTTGATATTTTATGTACAGTATATAAGATATATTTGGTGAAATTTTATATTTTATAAACAGTATATATTGTATATTTTGTGTACTTTCATATTTTATGTACAGTGTATAGAATATATTTGGTGACATTTGATATTTTATGTACAGTATGTAATATAAATTTGTTGAAATTTGATATTTTATGTACAGTATGTAATATATATTTGGTGTACTTTCATATTTTAAGTACAGTATAAAATATATACTTGATGTAGTTTCATATTTCATGTACAGAAAATAATATATATTTGTTGAAATTTGTTATTTTATGTACAGTATATAATATATATTTGGTGAAATTTGATATTATAGGTACAGTATATAATATATATTTGGTGAAATTTGATATTTTTTGAACTGTATATAATATATATTTGGTGAAATTTCATACTTTATGTACAGTATAAAACATATATTTGGTGAAATTTGATATTTTATGTACAGTATATAATATATATTTGGTGTACTATCATATTTTATGTGCAGTATAAAATATATACTTGATGTACTTTCATATTTTATGTAAGAAAATAATACATATTTGTTGAAATTTGATATTTTATGTACAGTATATAATTTATATTTGGTGCAATTTTATATTTTATGTACTCTATATCATATATATTTGGTGTACTTACCAGTTTTATGTACAGTATATGATATATATTTGGTGAAATTTGATATTATAGGTACACTATATAATATATATTTGGTGAAATTTGATATTTCATGTATAGTATATAATATATATTTGTTGAAATTTGATATTTTATGTACAGTATATAATATATATTTGTTGAAATTTGATATTTTATGTACAGTATATAATATATATTTGGTGAAATTTTATATTTTATGTACAGTATATAATATATATTTGGTGTACTTTCATATTTTATGTACAGTATATAGCATATATTTGGTGACATTTGATATTTTATGTACAGTATATAATACATATTTGTTGAAATTTAATATTTTATGTATAGTATATAATATATTTTTGGTAAAATTTTATATTTTATGTACAGTATATAATATATATTTGGTGAAATTTGATATTTTATGTACAGTATATAAGATATATTTGGTGAAATTTGATATTTTATATACTATATATATATTTGGTGTACTTTCCTATTTTATGTACATATATAGTATATATTTGGTGAAATTCGATATTTTTTGCACAGTACATAGTAGATATTTGGTGAAATTTGATATTATATGTACAGTATATAGTATACTTTGGGTTAAATTTGATATTTTGTGTACAGTATATAATATATATTTGGTGAAATTTGATATTTTATGTACAGTATATAATATATATTTCGTGAAATTTGATATTTTATATACAGTATGTAATATATATTTGGTGTACTTTCATATTTTATGTACAGTATAAAATATATACCTGATGTACTTTCAAGTTTTATGTGCAGTATATAATAAATATTTGGTGTGCTTACTTATTTTATGTACAGTATATAATACATATTTTGTGAAATTTGATATTTCATCTACTGTATATAAGATATAGTTGGTGAAATTTGATATTTTATCTACAGTATATGATATATAATTGGTGTACTTTCATATTTTACTTGCAGTTTATAACACATATTTGGTGTACTTTCATATTTTATGTACAGTATATAGTATATATTTGTTGACATTTGATATTTTATGTACGGTATATAATATATATTTGTTGAAATTTGATATTTTATGTAAAGTATATAATATATATTTGGTGAAATTTTATATTTTATGTACACTAGATACTATATATTTGGTGTACTTTCATATTTTGTGTACAGTACATAGTATATATTTGGTGACATTTGATATTTTATGTACAATATATAAGATATGTTTGTTGAAATTTGATATTTTATGTACAGTATATAATATATATTTGGTGAAATTTGATATTTTATGTACAGTATATAATATATATTTGGTGAAATTTGATAATTTAGGTACAGTATAAAAGATATATTTGGTGAAATTTGATATTTTATGTACAGTATATAATATATATTTGGTGAAATTTGATATTTCACCCACAGTATATAATATATATTTGATGAAATTTGAGATTTTATGTACGGTATATGATATATATTTGGTGTACTTTCATATTTTACTTATAGTATATAATATATATTTGGTGTACTTTGATATTTTATGCACAGTATATAATATATATTGGTGTAGTTTCATACTTTATGTAGAGTATATAGTATATAATTGCTGAAATTTGATATTTTATATACAGTATATAATATGTATTTTGTGTAATCTGATATTATATGTAAAGTATATAATATATATTTGGTGAAATTTTATATTTTATATAAAGTATATAACATATATTTGGTGTAATTTCATATTTTATGTACAGTATATAGTATATATTTGTTGAAATTTGATATTTTATGTACAGTATATAATATATATTTGCTGAAATTTGATATTTTATTTACAGTAAATAATATATATTTGGTGAAATTTTATATTTTATGTACAGTGTATAATATACATTTGGTGTACTTTCATATTTTATGTACAGTATATAGTATATAGTTGGTGACATTAGATATTTTATGTACAGTAGATAATATATATTTGTTGAAATTTGACATTTTATATACAGTATATAATATATATTTGGTGAAATTTTATATTTTACTTACAGTATATAATATATATTTGGTGTATTTTCATATTTTATGTACAGTATATAATATATATATGGTGACATTTGATATTTTATCAACAATATGTAAGATATGTTTGTTGAAATTTGATATTTTATGTACAGTATATAATATATATTTGGTGAAATTTGATATTATAGGTACAGTATATAATATATATTTGGTGAAATTTGATATTTTATGTACGGTATATAATATATATTTGTTGAAATTTGATATTTTATGTACAGTATATAATATATATTTGGTGAAATTTGACATTTTATGTACAGTATATATATATTTGGTGTACTTTCATATTTTATGTACAGTATATAGTATATATTTGGTGAAATTTGATATTTTTTGCACAGTATATAGCAGATATTTGGTGAAATTTGATATTATATGTACAGTATATAATATACTTTGGGTTAAATTTGATATTTTGTCTACATTATATAATATATATTTGGTGAAATTTGATATTTTATGTACAGTATATAATATATACTTGGTGAAATTTGAAATTTTATATACAGTATTTAATATATATTTGGTGTACTTTCATATTTTATGTACAGTATAAAATATATACTTGATGTACTTTCATATTTTATGTACAGAAAATAATACATATTTGTTGTATTTTGATATTTTATATACAGTATATAATATATATTTGGCGAAATTTGATATTAATTGTACAGTATATAATATATATTTGGTGAAATTTGATATTTTATGTACAGTATGTAAAATATATTTGGTGAAATTTGATATTTTATGTACAGTATATAATATATATTTGGTGTACTTTCATATTTTATGTACAGTATAAAATATATTCTTGATGTACTTTCAAGTTTTATGTGCAGTATATAATAAATATTTGGGGTTCCTTCATATTTTATGTACAGTATATAATATATATTTTGTGAAATTTGATATTTCATCTACTGTATATAAGATATCGTTGGTGAAATTTGATATTTTATGTACAGTATATGATATATAATTGGTGTACTTTCATATTTTACTTGCAGTATATAATACCTATTTGGTGTACTTTGATATTTTATGTACAGTGCATAATATATAGGTGTAGTTTCATATTTTATGTACAGTATATGGTATATAATTCCTGAAATTTGATATTATATGTACAGTATATGATATGTATTTGGTGTAATTTGATATTATATGTACAATATATAGTATGTATTTGGTGAAATTTTATATTTTATGTACAGTATATAATATATGTTTGGTGTACTTTCATATTTTATGTACAGTATATAGTATATATTAGGTGAAATTTGATTTTTTATGTACATTATATAACAGATATTTGGTGAAATGTGATATTATATGTACAGTATATTATGTTTTTGGTGAAATTTGATATTTTATGTACAGCATATAAGATATATTTGGTGAAATTTTATATTTTATAAACAGTATATATTGTATATTTTGTGTACTTTCATATTTTATGTACAGTGTATAGAATATATTTGGTGACATTTGATATTTTATGTACAGTATGTAATATAAATTTGTTGAAATTTGATATTTTATGTACAGTATGTAATATATATTTGGTGTACTTTCATATTTTAAGTACAGTATAAAATATATACTTGATGTAGTTTCATATTTTAAGTACAGAAAATAATATATATTTGTTGAAATTTGTTATTTTATGTACAGTATATAATATATATTTGGTGAAATTTGATATTATAGGTACAGTATATAATATATATTTGGTGAAATTTGATATTTTTTGAACTGTATATAATATATATTTGGTGAAATTTCATACTTTATGTACAGTATAAAACATATATTTGGTGAAATTTGATATTTTATGTACAGTATATAATATATATTTGGTGTACTTTCATATTTTATGTGCAGTATAAAATATATACTTGATGTACTTTCATATTTCATGTAAGAAAATAATACATATTTGTTGAAATTTGATATTTATGTACAGTATATAATTTATATTTGGTGCAATTTTATATTTTATGTACTCTATATCATATATATTTGGTGTACTTACCAGTTTTATGTACAGTATATGATATATATTTGGTGAAATTTGATATTATAGGTACAGTATATAATATATATTTGGTGAAATTTGATATTTTACTTACAGTATATAATATATATTTGCTGTATTTTCATATTTTATGTACAGTATATAATATATATTTGGTGACATTTGATATTTTATGAACAATATGAAAGATATGTTTGTTGAAATTTGAAATTTTGTGTACAGTATATAATATATATTTGGTGAAATTTGATGTTATAAGTACAGTATATAATATATATTTGGTGAAATTTGATATTTAATGTACAGTATATAAGATATATTTGGTGAAATTTGATATTTTATGTACAGTATATAAGATATATTTGGTGAAATTTGATATTTTATATACTATATATATATTTGGTGTACTTTCCTATTTTATGTACATATATAGTATATATTTGGTGAAATTCGATATTTTTTGCACAGTACATAGTAGATATTTGGTGAAATTTGATATTATATGTACAGTATATAGTATACTTTGGGTTAAATTTGATATTTTGTGTACAGTATATAATATATATTTGGTGAAATTTGATATTTTATGTACAGTATATAATATATATTTCGTGAAATTTGATATTTTATATACAGTATGTAATATATATTTGGTGTACTTTCATATTTTATGTACAGTATAAAATATATACCTGATGTACTTTCAAGTTTTATGTGCAGTATATAATAAATATTTGGGGTGCTTACTTATTTTATGTACAGTATATAATACATATTTTGTGAAATTTGATATTTCATCTACTGTATATAAGATATAGTTGGTGAAATTTGATATTTTATCTACAGTATATGATATATAATTGGTGTACTTTCATATTTTACTTGCAGTTTATAACACATATTTGGTGTACTTTCATATTTTATGTACAGTATATAGTATATATTTGTTGACATTTGATATTTTATGTACGGTATATAATATATATTTGTTGAAATTTGATATTTTATGTAAAGTATATAATATATATTTGGTGAAATTTTATATTTTATGTACACTAGATACTATATATTTGGTGTACTTTCATATTTTATGTACAGTACATAGTATATATTTGGTGACATTTGATATTTTATGTACAATATATAAGATATGTTTGTTGAAATTTGATATTTTATGTACAGTATATAATATATATTTGGTGAAATTTCATATTTTATGTACAGTATATAATATATATTTGGTGAAATTTGATAATTTAGGTACAGTATAAAAGATATATTTGGTGAAATTTGATATTTTATGTACAGTATATAATATATATTTGGTGAAATTTGATATTTCACCCACAGTATATAATATATATTTGATGAAATTTGAGATTTTATGTACGGTATATGATATATATTTGGTGTACTTTCATATTTTACTTATAGTATATAATATATATTTGGTGTACTTTGATATTTTATGCACAGTATATAATATATATTGGTGTAGTTTCATACTTTATGTAGAGTATATAGTATATAATTGCTGAAATTTGATATTTTATATACAGTATATAATATGTATTTTGTGTAATCTGATATTATATGTAAAGTATATAATATATATTTGGTGAAATTTTATATTTTATATAAAGTATATAACATATATTTGGTGTAATTTCATATTTTATGTACAGTATATAGTATATATTTGGTGACATTTGATATTTTATGTACAGTATATAATATATATTTGCTGAAATTTGATATTTTATTTACAGTAAATAATATATATTTGGTGAAATTTTATATTTTATGAACAGTGTATAATATATATTTGGTGTACTTTCATATTTTATGTACAGTATATAGTATATAGTTGGTGACGTTAAATATTTTATGTACAGTAGATAATATATATTTGTTGAAATTTGACATTTTATATACAGTATATAATATATATTTGGTGAAATTTTATATTTTACTTACAGTATATAATATATATTTGGTGTATTTTCATATTTTATGTACAGTCTATAATATATATATGGTGACATTTGATATTTTATCAACAATATGTAAGATATGTTTGTTGAAATTTGATATTTTATGTACAGTATATAATATATATTTGGTGAAATTTGATATTATAGGTACAGTATATAATATATATTTGGTGAAATTTGATATTTTATGTACGGTATATAATATATATTTGGTGAAATTTGATATTTTATGTACAGTATATAATATATATTTGGTGAAATTTGACATTTTATGTACAGTATATATATATTTGGTGTACTTTCATATTTTATGTACAGTATATAGTATATATTTGGTGAAATTTGATATTTTTTGCACAGTATATAGCAGATATTTGGTGAAATTTGATATTATATGTACAGTATATAATATACTTTGGGTTAAATTTGATATTTTGTCTACATTATATAATATATATTTGGTGAAATTTGATATTTTATGTACAGTATATAATATATACTTGGTGAAATTTGATATTTTATATACAGTATTTAATATATATTTGGTGTACTTTCACATTTTATGTACAGTATAAAATATATTCTTGATGTACTTTCATATTTTATGTACAGGAAATAATACATATTTGTTGTATTTTGATATTTTATATACAGTATATAATATATATTTGGCGAAATTTGATATTAATTGTACAGTATATAATATATATTTGGTGAAATTTGATATTTTATGTGCAGTATATAAAATATATTTGGTGATATTTGATATTTTATGTACAGTATATAATATATATTTGGTGTACTTTCATATTTTATGTACAGTATAAAATATATACTTGATGTACTTTCAAGTTTTATGTGCAGTATATAATAAATATTTGGGGTTCCTTCATATTTTATGTACAGTATATAATATATATTTTGTGAAATTTAATATTTCATCTACTGTATATAAGATATCGTTGGTGAAATTTGATATTTTATGTACAGTATATGATATATAATTGGTGTACTTTCATATTTTACTTGCAGTATATAATACCTATTTGGTGTACTTTGATATTTTATGTACAGTGCATAATATATAGGTGCAGTTTCATATTTTATGTGCAGTATATGGTATATAATTCCTGAAATTTGATATTATATGTACAGTATATGATATGTATTTGGTGTAATTTGATATTATATGTACAATATATAATATGTATTTGGTGAAATTTTATATTTTATGTACAGTATATAATATATATTTGGTGTACTTTCATATTTTATGTACAGTATATAGTATATATTAGGTGAAATTTGATTTTTTATGTACATTATATAACAGATATTTGGTGAAATGTGATATTATATGTACAGTATATTATGTTTTTGGTGAAATTTGATATTTTATGTACAGTATATAAGATATATTTGGTGAAATTTTATATTTTATAAACAGTATATATTGTATATTTTGTGTACTTTCATATTTTATGTACAGTGTATAGAATATATTTGGTGACATTTGATATTTTATGTACATTATGTAATATAAATTTGTTGAAATTTGATATTTTATGTACAGTATGTAATATATATTTGGTGTACTTTCATATTTTAAGTACAGTATAAAATATATACTTGATGTAGTTTCATATTTTATGTACAGAAAATAATATATATTTGTTGAAATTTCTTATTTTATGTACAGTATATAATATATATTTGGTGAAATTTGATATTATAGGTACGGTATATAATATATATTTGGTGAAATTTGATATTTTTTGAACTGTATATAATATATATTTGGTGAAATTTCATACTTTATGTACAGTATAAAACATATATTTGGTGAAATTTGATATTTTATGTACAGTATATAATATATATTTGGTGTACTTTCATATTTTATGTGCAGTATAAAATATATACTTGATGTACTTTCATATTTTATGTAAGAAAATAATACATATTTGTTGAAATTTGATATTTTATGTACAGTATATAATTTATATTTGGTTCAATATTATATTTTATGTACTCTATATCATATATATTTGGTGTACTTACCAGTTTTATGTACAGTATATAATATATATTTGGTGAAATTTGATATTATAGGTACAGTATATAATATATATTTGGTGAAATTTGATATTTTACTTACAGTATATAATATATATTTGCTGTATTTTCATATTTTATGTACAGTATATAATATATATTTGGTGACATTTGATATTTTATGAACAATATGTAAGATATGTTTGTTGAAATTTGAAATTTTGTGTACAGTATATAATATATATTTGGTGAAATTTGATGTTATAAGTACAGTATATAATATATATTTGGTGAAATTTGATATTTAATGTACAGTATATAATATATATTTGGTGAAATTTGATATTTTATGTACAGTATATAAGATATATTTGGTGAAATTTGATATTTTATATACTATATATATATTTGGTGTACTTTCCTATTTTATGTACATATATAGTATATATTTGGTGAAATTCGATATTTTTTGCACAGTACATAGTAGATATTTGGTGAAATTTGATATTATATGTACAGTATATAGTATACTTTGGGATAAATTTGATATTTTGTGTACAGTATATAATATGTATTTGGTGAAATTTGATATTTTATGTACAGTATATAATATATATTTCGTGAAATTTGATATTTTATATACAGTATGTAATATATATTTGGTGTACTTTCATATTTTATGTACAGTATAAAATATATACCTGATGTACTTTCAAGTTTTATGTGCAGTATATAATAAATATTTGGGGTGCTTACTTATTTTATGTACAGTATATAATACATATTTTGTGAAATTTGATATTTCATCTACTGTATATAAGATATAGTTGGTGAAATTTGATATTTTATCTACAGTATATGATATATAATTGGTGTACTTTCATATTTTACTTGCAGTTTATAACACATATTTGGTGTACTTTCATATTTTATGTACAGTATATAGTATATATTTGTTGACATTTGATATTTTATGTACGGTATATAATATATATTTGTTGAAATTTGATATTTTATGTAAAGTATATAATATATATTTGGTGAAATTTTATATTTTATGTACACTAGATACTATATATTTGGTGTACTTTCATATTTTATGTACAGTACATAGTATATATTTGGTGACATTTGATATTTTATGTACAATATATAAGATATGTTTGTTGAAATTTGATATTTTATGTACAGTATATAATATATATTTGGTGAAATTTGATATTTTATGTACAGTATATAATATATATTTGGTGAAATTTGATAATTTAGGTACAGTATAAAAGATATATTTGGTGAAATTTGATATTTTATGTACAGTATATAATATATATTTGGTGAAATTTGATATTTCACCCACAGTATATAATATATATTTGATGAAATTTGAGATTTTATGTACGGTATATGATATATATTTGGTGTACTTTCATATTTTACTTATAGTATATAATATATATTTGGTGTACTTTGATATATTATGCACAGTATATAATATATATTGGTGTAGTTTCATACTTTATGTAGAGTATATAGTATATAATTGCTGAAATTTGATATTTTATATACAGTATATAATATGTATTTTGTGTAATCTGATATTATATGTAAAGTATATAATATATATTTGGTGAAATTTTATATTTTATATAAAGTATATAACATATATTTGGTGTAATTTCATATTTTATGTACAGTATATAGTATATATTTGGTGACATTTGATATTTTATGTACAGTATATAATATATATTTGCTGAAATTTGATATTTTATTTACAGTAAATAATATATATTTGGTGAAATTTTATATTTTATGTACAGTGTATAATATATATTTGGTGTACTTTCATATTTTATGTACAGTATATAGTATATAGTTGGTGACATTAGATATTTTATGTACAGTAGATAATATATATTTGTTGAAATTTGACATTTTATATACAGTATATAATATATATTTGGTGAAATTTTATATTTTACTTACAGTATATAATATATATTTGGTGTATTTTCATATTTTATGTACAGTATATAATATATATATGGTGACATTTGATATTTTATCAACAATATGTAAGATATGTTTGTTGAAATTTGATATTTTATGTACAGTATATAATATATATTTGGTGAAATTTGATATTATAGGTACAGTATATAATATATATTTGGTGAAATTTGATATTTTATGTACAGTATATAATATATATTTGGTGAAATTTGATAATTTAGGTACAGTATAAAAGATATATTTGGTGAAATTTGATATTTTATGTACAGTATATAATATATATTTGGTGAAATTTGATATTTCACCCACAGTATATAATATATATTTGATGAAATTTGAGATTTTATGTACGGTATATGATATATATTTGGTGTACTTTCATATTTTACTTATAGTATATAATATATATTTGGTGTACTTTGATATTTTATGCACAGTATATAATATATATTGGTGTAGTTTCATACTTTATGTAGAGTATATAGTATATAATTGCTGAAATTTGATATTTTATATACAGTATATAATATGTATTTTGTGTAATCTGATATTATATGTAAAGTATATAATATATATTTGGTGAAATTTTATATTTTATATAAAGTATATAACATATATTTGGTGTAATTTCATATTTTATGTACAGTATATAGTATATATTTGGTGACATTTGATATTTTATGTACAGTATATAATATATATTTGCTGAAATTTGATATTTTATTTACAGTAAATAATATATATTTGGTGAAATTTTATATTTTATGTACAGTGTATAATATATATTTGGTGTACTTTCATATTTTATGTACAGTATATAGTATATAGTTGGTGACATTAGATATTTTATGTACAGTAGATAATATATATTTGTTGAAATTTGACATTTTATATACAGTATATAATATATATTTGGTGAAATTTTATATTTTACTTACAGTATATAATATATATTTGGTGTATTTTCATATTTTATGTACAGTATATAATATATATATGGTGACATTTGATATTTTATCAACAATATGTAAGATATGTTTGTTGAAATTTGATATTTTATGTACAGTATATAATATATATTTGGTGAAATTTGATATTATAGGTACAGTATATAATATGTATTTGGTGAAATTTGATATTTTATGTACGGTATATAATATATATTTGGTGAAATTTGATATTTTATGTACAGTATATAATATATATTTGGTGAAATTTGACATTTTATGTACAGTATATATATATTTGGTGTACTTTCATATTTTATGTACAGTATATAGTATATATTTGGTGAAATTTGATATTTTTTGCACAGTATATAGCAGATATTTGGTGAAATTTGATATTATATGTACAGTATATAATATACTTTGGGTTAAATTTGATATTTTGTCTACATTATATAATATATATTTGGTGAAATTTGATATTTTATGTACAGTATATAATATATACTTGGTGAAATTTGATATTTTATATACAGTATTTAATATATATTTGGTGTACTTTCATATTTTATGTACAGTATAAAATATATACTTGATGTACTTTCATATTTTATGTACAGCAAATAATACATATTTGTTGTATTTTGATATTTTATATACAGTATATAATGTATATTTGGCGAAATTTGATATTAATTGTACAGTATATAATATATATTTGGTGAAATTTGATATTTTATGTACAGTATATAAAATATATTTGGTGAAATTTGATATTTTATGTACAGTATATAATATATATTTGGTGTACTTTCATATTTTATGTACAGTATAAAATATATACTTGATGTACTTTCAAGTTTTATGTGCAGTATATAATAAATATTTGGGGTTCCTTCATATTTTATGTACAGTATATAATATATATTTTGTGAAATTTGATATTTCATCTTCTGTATATAAGATATCGTTGGTGAAATTTGATATTTTATGTACAGTATATGATATATAATTGGTGTACTTTCATATTTTACTTGCAGTATATAATACCTATTTGGTGTACTTTGATATTTTATGTACAGTGCATAATATATAGGTGTAGTTTCATATTTTATGTACAGTATATGGTATATAATTCCTGAAATTTGATATTATATGTACAGTATATGATATGTATTTGGTGTAATTTGATATTATATGTACAATATATAGTATGTATTTGGTGAAATTTTATATTTTATGTACAGTATATAATATATATTTGGTGTACTTTCATATTTTATGTACAGTATATAGTATATATTAGGTGAAATTTGATTTTTTATGTACATTATATAACAGATATTTGGTGAAATGTGATATTATATGTACAGTATATTATGTTTTTGGTGAAATTTGATATTTTATGTACAGTATATAAGATATATTTGGTGAAATTTTATATTTTATAAACAGTATATATTGTATATTTTGTGTACTTTCATATTTTATGTACAGTGTAGAGAATATATTTGGTGACATTTGATATTTTATGTACAGTATATAATATATATTTGGTGAAATTTGATATTATAGGTACAGTATATAATATATATTTGGTGAAATTTGATATTTTATGTACGGTATATAATATATATTTGTTGAAATTTGATATTTTATGTACAGTATATAATATATATTTGGTGAAATTTGACATTTTATGTACAGTATATATATATTTGGTGTACTTTCATATTTTATGTACAGTATATAGTATATATTTGGTGAAATTTGATATTTTTTGCACAGTATATAGCAGATATTTGGTGAAATTTGATATTATATGTACAGTATATAATATACTTTGGGTTAAATTTGATATTTTGTCTACATTATATAATATATATTTGGTGAAATTTGATATTTTATGTACAGTATATAATATATACTTGGTGAAATTTGATATTTTATATACAGTATTTAATATATATTTGGTGTACTTTCATATTTTATGTACAGTATAAAATATATACTTGATGTACTTTCATATTTTATGTACAGAAAATAATACATATTTGTTGTATTTTGATATTTTATATACAGTATATAATGAATATTTGGCGAAATTTGATATTAATTGTACAGTATATAATATATATTTGGTGAAATTTGATATTTTATGTACAGTATATAAAATATATTTGGTGAAATTTGATATTTTATGTACAGTATATAATATATATTTGGTGTACTTTCATATTTTATGTACAGTATAAAATATATACTTGATGTACTTTCAAGTTTTATGTGCAGTATATAATAAATATTTGGGGTTCCTTCATATTTTATGTACAGTATATAATATATATTTTGTGAAATTTGATATTTCATCTTCTGTATATAAGATATCGTTGGTGAAATTTGATATTTTATGTACAGTATATGATATATAATTGGTGTACTTTCATATTTTACTTGCAGTATATAATACCTATTTGGTGTACTTTGATATTTTATGTACAGTGCATAATATATAGGTGTAGTTTCATATTTTATGTACAGTATATGGTATATAATTCCTGAAATTTGATATTATATGTACAGTATATGATATGTATTTGGTGTAATTTGATATTATATGTACAATATATAGTATGTATTTGGTGAAATTTTATATTTTATGTACAGTATATAATATATGTTTGGTGTACTTTCATATTTTATGTACAGTATATAGTATATATTAGGTGAAATTTGATTTTTTATGTACATTATATAACAGATATTTGGTGAAATGTGATATTATATGTACAGTATATTATGTTTTTGGTGAAATTTGATATTTTATGTACAGTATATAAGATATATTTGGTGAAATTTTATATTTTATAAACAGTATATATTGTATATTTTGTGTACTTTCATATTTTATGTACAGTGTATAGAATATATTTGGTGACATTTGATATTTTATGTACAGTATGTAACATAAATTTGTTGAAATTTGATATTTTATGTACAGTATGTAATATATATTTGGTGTACTTTCATATTTTAAGTACAGTATAAAATATATACTTGATGTAGTTTCATATTTTATGTTCAGAAAATAATATATATTTGTTGAAATTTGTTATTTTATGTACAGTATATAATATATATTTGGTGAAATTTGATATTATAGGTACAGTATATAATATATATTTGGTGAAATTTGATATTTTTTGAACTGTATATAATATATATTTGGTGAAATTTCATACTTTATGTACAGTATAAAACATATATTTGGTGAAATTTGATATTTTATGTACAGTATATAATATATATTTGGTGTACTTTCATATTTTATGTGCAGTATAAAATATATACTTGATGTACTTTCATATTTTATGTAAGAAAATAATACATATTTGTTGAAATTTGATATTTTATGTACAGTATATAATTTATATTTGGTGCAATTTTCTGTTTTATGTACTCTATATCATATATATTTGGTGTACTTACCAGTTTTATGTACAGTATATAATATATATTTGGTGAAATTTGATATTATAGGTACAGTATATAATATATATTTGGTGAAATTTGATATTTTACTTACAGTATAAAATATATATTTGCTGTATTTTCATATTTTATATACAGTATATAATATATATTTGGTGACATTTGATATTTTATGAACAATATGTAAGATATGTTTGTTGAAATTTGAAATTTTGTGTACAGTATATAATATATATTTGGTGAAATTTGATGTTATAAGTACAGTATATAATATATATTTGGTGAAATTTGATATTTTATGTACAGTATATAATATATATTTGGTGTACTTTCATATTTTATGTACAGTATATAGTATATATTAGGTGAAATTTGATTTTTTATGTACATTATATAACAGATATTTGGTGAAATGTGATATTATATGTACAGTATATTATGTTTTTGGTGAAATTTGATATTTTATGTACAGTATATAAGATATATTTGGTGAAATTTTATATTTTATAAACAGTATATATTGTATATTTTGTGTACTTTCATATTTTATGTACAGTGTAGAGAATATATTTGGTGACATTTGATATTTTATGTACAGTATATAATATATATTTGGTGAAATTTGATATTATAGGTACAGTATATAATATATATTTGGTGAAATTTGATATTTTATGTACGGTATATAATATATATTTGTTGAAATTTGATATTTTATGTACAGTATATAATATATATTTGGTGAAATTTGACATTTTATGTACAGTATATATATATTTGGTGTACTTTCATATTTTATGTACAGTATATAGTATATATTTGGTGAAATTTGATATTTTTTGCACAGTATATAGCAGATATTTGGTGAAATTTGATATTATATGTACAGTATATAATATACTTTGGGTTAAATTTGATATTTTGTCTACATTATATAATATATATTTGGTGAAATTTGATATTTTATGTACAGTATATAATATATACTTGGTGAAATTTGATATTTTATATACAGTATTTAATATATATTTGGTGTACTTTCATATTTTATGTACAGTATAAAATATATACTTGATGTACTTTCATATTTTATGTACAGAAAATAATACATATTTGTTGTATTTTGATATTTTATATACAGTATATAATGAATATTTGGCGAAATTTGATATTAATTGTACAGTATATAATATATATTTGGTGAAATTTGATATTTTATGTACAGTATATAAAATATATTTGGTGAAATTTGATATTTTATGTACAGTATATAATATATATTTGGTGTACTTTCATATTTTATGTACAGTATAAAATATATACTTGATGTACTTTCAAGTTTTATGTGCAGTATATAATAAATATTTGGGGTTCCTTCATATTTTATGTACAGTATATAATATATATTTTGTGAAATTTGATATTTCATCTTCTGTATATAAGATATCGTTGGTGAAATTTGATATTTTATGTACAGTATATGATATATAATTGGTGTACTTTCATATTTTATGTGCAGTATAAAATATATACTTGATGTACTTTCATATTTTATGTAAGAAAATAATACATATTTGTTGAAATTTGATATTTTATGTACAGTATATAATTTATATTTGGTGCAATTTTCTGTTTTATGTACTCTATATCATATATATTTGGTGTACTTACCAGTTTTATGTACAGTATATAATATATATTTGGTGAAATTTGATATTATAGGTACAGTATATAATATATATTTGGTGAAATTTGATATTTTACTTACAGTATATAATATATATTTGCTGTATTTTCATATTTTATATACAGTATATAATATATATTTGGTGACATTTGATATTTTACTTACAGTATATAATATATATTTGCTGTATTTTCATATTTTATATACAGTATATAATATATATTTGGTGACATTTGATATTTTATGAACAATATGTAAGATATGTTTGTTGAAATTTGAAATTTTGTGTACAGTATATAATATATATTTGGTGAAATTTGATGTTATAAGTACAGTATATAATATATATTTTGTGAAATTTGATATTTAATGTACAGTATATAATATATATTTGGTGAAATTTGATATTTTATGTACAGTATATAAGATATATTTGGTGAAATTTGATATTTTATATACTATATATATATTTGGTGTACTTTCCTATTTTATGTACATATATAGTATATATTTGGTGAAATTCGATATTTTTTGCACAGTACATAGTAGATATTTGGTGAAATTTGATATTATATGTACAGTATATAGTATACTTTGGGTTAAATTTGATATTTTGTGTACAGTATATAATATGTATTTGGTGAAATTTGATATTTTATGTACAGTATATAATATATATTTCGTGAAATTTGATATTTTATATACAGTATGTAATATATATTTGGTGTACTTTCATATTTTATGTACAGTATAAAATATATACCTGATGTACTTTCAAGTTTTATGTGCAGTATATAATAAATATTTGGGGTGCTTACTTATTTTATGTACAGTATATAATACATATTTTGTGAAATTTGATATTTCATCTACTGTATATAAGATATAGTTGGTGAAATTTGATATTTTATCTACAGTATATGATATATAATTGGTGTACTTTCATATTTTACTTGCAGTTTATAACACATATTTGGTGTACTTTCATATTTTATGTACAGTATATAGTATATATTTGTTGACATTTGATATTTTATGTACGGTATATAATATATATTTGTTGAAATTTGATATTTTATGTAAAGTATATAATATATATTTGGTGAAATTTTATATTTTATGTACACTAGATACTATATATTTGGTGTACTTTCATATTTTATGTACAGTACATAGTATATATTTGGTGACATTTGATATTTTATGTACAATATATAAGATATGTTTGTTGAAATTTGATATTTTATGTACAGTATATAATATATATTTGGTGAAATTTGATATTTTATGTACAGTATATAATATATATTTGGTGAAATTTGATAATTTAGGTACAGTATAAAAGATATATTTGGTGAAATTTGATATTTTATGTACAGTATATAATATATATTTGGTGAAATTTGATATTTCACCCACAGTATATAATATATATTTGATGAAATTTGAGATTTTATGTACGGTATATGATATATATTTGGTGTACTTTCATATTTTACTTATAGTATATAATATATATTTGGTGTACTTTGATATATTATGCACAGTATATAATATATATTGGTGTAGTTTCATACTTTATGTAGAGTATATAGTATATAATTGCTGAAATTTGATATTTTATATACAGTATATAATATGTATTTTGTGTAATCTGATATTATATGTAAAGTATATAATATATATTTGGTGAAATTTTATATTTTATATAAAGTATATAACATATATTTGGTGTAATTTCATATTTTATGTACAGTATATAGTATATATTTGGTGACATTTGATATTTTATGTACAGTATATAATATATATTTGCTGAAATTTGATATTTTATTTACAGTAAATAATATATATTTGGTGAAATTTTATATTTTATGTACAGTGTATAATATATATTTGGTGTACTTTCATATTTTATGTACAGTATATAGTATATAGTTGGTGACATTAGATATTTTATGTACAGTAGATAATATATATTTGTTGAAATTTGACATTTTATATACAGTATATAATATATATTTGGTGAAATTTTATATTTTACTTACAGTATATAATATATATTTGGTGTATTTTCATATTTTATGTACAGTATATAATATATATATGGTGACATTTGATATTTTATCAACAATATGTAAGATATGTTTGTTGAAATTTGATATTTTATGTACAGTATATAATATATATTTGGTGAAATTTGATATTATAGGTACAGTATATAATATATATTTGGTGAAATTTGATATTTTATGTACGGTATATAATATATATTTGTTGAAATTTGATATTTTATGTACAGTATATAATATATATTTGGTGAAATTTGACATTTTATGTACAGTATATATATATTTGGTGTACTTTCATATTTTATGTACAGTATATAGTATATATTTGGTGAAATTTGATATTTTTTGCACAGTATATAGCAGATATTTGGTGAAATTTGATATTATATGTACAGTATATAATATACTTTGGGTTAAATTTGATATTTTGTCTACATTATATAATATATATTTGGTGAAATTTGATATTTTATGTACAGTATATAATATATACTTGGTGAAATTTGATATTTTATATACAGTATTTAATATATATTTGGTGTACTTTCATATTTTATGTACAGTATAAAATATATACTTGATGTACTTTCATATTTTATGTACAGAAAATAATACATATTTGTTGTATTTTGATATTTTATATACAGTATATAATGAATATTTGGCGAAATTTGATATTAATTGTACAGTATATAATATATATTTGGTGAAATTTGATATTTTATGTACAGTATATAAAATATATTTGGTGAAATTTGATATTTTATGTACAGTATATAATATATATTTGGTGTACTTTCATATTTTATGTACAGTATAAAATATATACTTGATGTACTTTCAAGTTTTATGTGCAGTATATAATAAATATTTGGGGTTCCTTCATATTTTATGTACAGTATATAATATATATTTTGTGAAATTTGATATTTCATCTTCTGTATATAAGATATCGTTGGTGAAATTTGATATTTTATGTACAGTATATGATATATAATTGGTGTACTTTCATATTTTACTTGCAGTATATAATACCTATTTGGTGTACTTTGATATTTTATGTACAGTGCATAATATATAGGTGTAGTTTCATATTTTATGTACAGTATATGGTATATAATTCCTGAAATTTGATATTATATGTACAGTATATGATATGTATTTGGTGTAATTTGATATTATATGTACAATATATAGTATGTATTTGGTGAAATTTTATATTTTATGTACAGTATATAATATATATTTGGTGTACTTTCATATTTTATGTACAGTATATAGTATATATTAGGTGAAATTTGATTTTTTATGTACATTATATAACAGATATTTGGTGAAATGTGATATTATATGTACAGTATATTATGTTTTTGGTGAAATTTGATATTTTATGTACAGTATATAAGATATATTTGGTGAAATTTTATATTTTATAAACAGTATATATTGTATATTTTGTGTACTTTCATATTTTATGTACAGTGTAGAGAATATATTTGGTGACATTTGATATTTTATGTACAGTATGTAATATAAATTTGTTGAAATTTGATATTTTATGTACAGTATGTAATATATATTTGGTGTACTTTCATATTTTAAGTACAGTATAAAATATATACTTGATGTAGTTTCATATTTTATGTACAGAAAATAATATATATTTGTTGAAATTTCTTATTTTATGTACAGTATATAATATATATTTGGTGAAATTTGATATTATAGGTACAGTATATAATATATATTTGGTGAAATTTGATATTTTTTGAACTGTATATAATATATATTTGGTGAAATTTCATACTTTATGTACAGTATAAAACATATATTTGGTGAAATTTGATATTTTATGTACAGTATATAATATATATTTGGTGTACTTTCATATTTTATGTGCAGTATAAAATATATACTTGATGTACTTTCATATTTTATGTAAGAAAATAATACATATTTGTTGAAATTTGATATTTTATGTACAGTATATAATTTATATTTGGTGCAATTTTCTGTTTTATGTACTCTATATCATATATATTTGGTGTACTTACCAGTTTTATGTACAGTATATAATATATATTTGGTGAAATTTGATATTATAGGTACAGTATATAATATATATTTGGTGAAATTTGATATTTTACTTACAGTATATAATATATATTTGCTGTATTTTCATATTTTATATACAGTATATAATATATATTTGGTGACATTTGATATTTTATGAACAATATGTAAGATATGTTTGTTGAAATTTGAAATTTTGTGTACAGTATATAATATATATTTGGTGAAATTTGATGTTATAAGTACAGTATATAATATATATTTGGTGAAATTTGATATTTAATGTACAGTATATAATATATATTTGGTGAAATTTGATATTTTATGTACAGTATATAAGATATATTTGGTGAAATTTGATATTTTATATACTATATATATATTTGGTGTACTTTCCTATTTTATGTACATATATAGTATATATTTGGTGAAATTCGATATTTTTTGCACAGTACATAGTAGATATTTGGTGAAATTTGATATTATATGTACAGTATATAGTATACTTTGGGTTAAATTTGATATTTTGTGTACAGTATATAATATATATTTGGTGAAGTTTGATATTTTATGTACAGTATATAATATATATTTCGTGAAATTTGATATTTTATATACAGTATGTAATATATATTTGGTGTACTTTCATATTTTATGTACAGTATAAAATATATACTTGATGTACTTTCATATTTTATGTACAGCAAATAATACATATTTGTTGAAATTTGATATTTTATATACAGTATATAATATATATTTGGCGAAATTTGATATTAATTGTACACTATATAATATATATTTGGTGAAATTTGATATTTTATGTACAGTATATAAAATATATTTGGTGAAATTTGATATTTTATGTACAGTATATAATATATATTTGGTGTACTTTCATATTTTATGTACAGTATAAAATATATACCTGATGTACTTTCAAGTTTTATGTGCAGTATATAATAAGTATTTGGGGTACCTTCATAGTTTATGTACAGTATATAATATATATTTTGTGAAATTTGATATTTCATCTACTGTACATAAGATATAGTTGTTGAAATTTGATATTTTATTTAGAGCATATGATATATAATTGGTGTTCTTTCATATTTTACTTGCAGTATATAATACATATTTGGTGTACTTTGATATTTTATGTACAGTATATAATATATAGGTGTAGTTTCATATTTAATGTACAGTATACGGTATATAATTCCTGAAATTTGATATTATATGTACAGTATATGATATGTATTTGGTGTAATTTGATATTATATGTACAATATATAATATGTATTTGGTGAAATTTTATATTTTATGTACAGTATATAATATATATTTGGTGTACTTTCATATTTTATGTACAGTATATAGTATATATTAGGTGAAATTTGATTTTTTATGTACATTATATAACAGATATTTGGTGAAATGTGATATTATATGTACAGTATATTATGTTTTTGGTGAAATTTGATATTTTATGTACAGTATATAAGATATATTTGGTGAAATTTTATATTTTATAAACAGTATATATTGTATATTTTGTGTACTTTCATATTTTATGTACAGTGTAGAGAATATATTTGGTGACATTTGATATTTTATGTACAGTATGTAATATAAATTTGTTGAAATTTGATATTTTATGTACAGTATGTAATATATATTTGGTGTACTTTCATATTTTAAGTACAGTATAAAATATATACTTGATGTATTTTCATATTTTATGTACAGAAAATAATATATATTTGTTGAAATTTCTTATTTTATGTACAGTATATAATATATATTTGGTGAAATTTGATATTATAGGTACAGTATATAATATATATTTGGTGAAATTTGATATTTTTTGAACTGTATATAATATATATTTGGTGAAATTTCATACTTTATGTACAGTATAAAACATATATTTGGTGAAATTTGATATTTTATGTACAGTATATAATATATATTTGGTGTACTTTCATATTTTATGTGCAGTATAAAATATATACTTGATGTACTTTCATATTTTATGTAAGAAAATAATACATATTTGTTGAAATTTGATATTTTATGTACAGTATATAATTTATATTTGGTGCAATTTTCTGTTTTATGTACTCTATATCATATATATTTGGTGTACTTACCAGTTTTATGTACAGTATATAATATATATTTGGTGAAATTTGATATTATAGGTACAGTATATAATATATATTTGGTGAAATTTGATATTTTACTTTCAGTATATAATATATATTTGCTGTATTTTCATATTTTATATACAGTATATAATATATATTTGGTGACATTTGATATTTTATGAACAATATGTAAGATATGTTTGTTGAAATTTGAAATTTTGTGTACAGTATATAATATATATTTGGTGAAATTTGATGTTATAAGTACAGTATATAATATATATTTGGTGAAATTTGATATTTAATGTACAGTAAATAATATATATTTGGTGAAATTTGATATTTTATGTACAGTATATAAGATATATTTGGTGAAATTTGATATTTTATATACTATATATATATTTGGTGTACTTTCCTATTTTATGTACATATATAGTATATATTTGCTGAAATTCGAAATTTTTTGCACAGTACATAGTAGATATTTGGTGAAATTTGATATTACATGTACAGTATATAGTATACTTTGGGTTAAATTTGATATTTTGTGTACAGTATATAATATGTATTTGGTGAAATTTGATATTTTATGTACAGTATATAATATATATTTCGTGAAATTTGATATTTTATATACAGTATGTAATATATATTTGGTGTACTTTCATATTTTATGTACAGTATAAAATATATACTTGATGTACTTTCATATTTTATGTACAGCAAATAATACATATTTGTTGAAATTTGATATTTTATATACAGTATATAATATATATTTGGCGAAATTTGATATTAATTGTACACTATATAATATATATTTGGTGAAATTTGATATTTTATGTACAGTATATAAAATATATTTGGTGAAATTTGATATTTTATGTACAGTATATAATATATATTTGGTGTACTTTCATATTTTATGTACAGTATAAAATATATACCTGATGTACTTTCAAGTTTTATGTGCAGTATATAATAAGTATTTGGGGTACCTTCATAGTTTATGTACAGTATATAATATATATTTTGTGAAATTTGATATTTCATCTACTGTACATAAGATATAGTTGTTGAAATTTGATATTTTATTTACAGCATATGATATATAATTGGTGTACTTTCATATTTTACTTGCAGTATATAATACATATTTGGTGTACTTTGATATTTTATGTACAGTATATAATATATAGGTGTAGTTTCATATTTAATGTACAGTATACGGTATATAATTCCTGAAATTTGATATTATATGTACAGTATATGATATGTATTTGGTGTAATTTGATATTATATGTACAATATATAATATGTATTTGGTGAAATTTTATATTTTATGTACAGTATATAATATATATTTGGTGTATTTTCATATTTTATGTACAGTATATAGTATATATTAGGTGAAATTTGATTTTTTATGTACATTATATAACAGATATTTGGTGAAATGTGATATTATATGTACAGTATATTATGTTTTTGGTGAAATTTGATATTTTATGTACAGTATATAAGATATATTGGGTGAAATTTTATATTTTATAAACAGTATATATTGTATATTTTGTGTACTTTCATATTTTATGTACAGTGTATAGAATATATTTGGTGACATTTGATATTTTATGTAGAGTATGTAATATAAATTTGTTGAAATTTGATATTTTATGTACAGTATGTAATATATATTTGGTGTATTTTCATATTTTAAGTACAGTATAAAATATATACTTGATGTAGTTTCATATTTTATGTACAGAAAATAATATATATTTGTTGAAATTTGTTATTTTATGTACAGTATATAATATATATTTGGTGAAATTTGATATTATAGGTACAGTATATAATATATATTTGGTGAAATTTGATATTTTTTGAACTGTATATAATATATATTTGGTGAAATTTGATAATTTAGGTACAGTATAAAAGATATATTTGTTGAAATTTAATATTTTATGTACAGTATATAATATATATTTGGTGAAATTTGATATTTCACCCACAGTATATAATATATATTTGATGAAATTTGAGATTTTATGTACGGTATATGATATATATTTGGTGTACTTTCATATTTTACTTATAGTATATAATATATATTTGGTGTACTTTGATATTTTATGCACAGTATATAATATATATTGGTGTAGTTTCATACTTTATGTAGAGTATATAGTATATAATTGCTGAAATTTGATATTTTATATACAGTATATAATATGTATTTTGTGTAATCTGATATTATATGTAAAGTATATAATATATATTTGGTGAAATTTTATATTTTATATAAAGTATATAACATATATTTGGTGTAATTTCATATTTTATGTACAGTATATAGTATATATTTGGTGACATTTGATATTTTATGTACAGTATATAATATATATTTGCTGAAATTTGATATTTTATTTACAGTAAAAAATATATATTTGGTGAAATTTTATATTTTATGTACAGTGTATAATATATATTTGGTGTACTTTCATATTTTATGTACAGTATATAGTATATAGTTGGTGACATTAGATATTTTATGTACAGTAGATAATATATATTTGTTGAAATTTGACATTTTATATACAGTATATAACGTATATTTGGTGAAATTTTATATTTTACTTACAGTATATAATATATATTTGGTGTATTTTCATATTTTATGTACAGTCTATAATATATATATGGTGACATTTGATATTTTATCAACAATATGTAAGATATGTTTGTTGAAATATGATATTTTATGTACAGTATATAATATATATTTGGTGAAATTTGATATTATAGGTACAGTATATAATATATATTTGGTGAAATTTGATATTTTATGTACGGTATATAATATATATTTGGTGAAATTTGATATTTTATGTACAGTATATAATATATATTTGGTGAAATTTGACATTTTATGTACAGTATATATATATTTGGTGTACTTTCATATTTTATGTACAGTATATAGTATATATTTGGTGAAATTTGATATTTTTTGCACAGTATATAGCAGATATTTGGTGAAATTTGATATTATATGTACAGTATATAATATACTTTGGGTTAAATTTGATATTTTGTCTACATTATATAATATATATTTGGTGAAATTTGATATTTTATGTACAGTATATAATATATACTTGGTGAAATTTGATATTTTATATACAGTATTTAATATATATTTGGTGTACTTTCATAATTTATGTACAGTATAAAATACATTCTTGATGTACTTTCATATTTTATGTACAGCAAATAATACATATTTGTTGTATTTTGATATTTTATATACAGTATATAATATATATTTGGCGAAATTTGATATTAATTGTACAGTATATAATATATATTTGGTGAAATTTGATATTTTATGTACAGTATGTAAAATATATTTGGTGAAATTTGATATTTTATGTACAGTATATAATATATATTTGGTGTACTTTCATATTTTATGTACAGTATAAAATATATACTTGATGTACTTTCAAGTTTTATGTGCAGTATATAATAAATATTTGGGGTTCCTTCATATTTTATGTACAGTATATAATATATATTTTGTGAAATTTGATATTTCATCTACTGTATATAAGATATCGTTGGTGAAATTTGATATTTTATGTACAGTATATGATATATAATTCGTGTACTTTCATATTTTACTTGCAGTATATAATACCTATTTGGTGTACTTTGATATTTTATGTACAGTGCATAATATATAGGTGTAGTTTCATATTTTATGTACAGTATATGGTATATAATTCCTGAAATTTGATATTATATGTACAGTATATGATATGTATTTGGTGTAATTTGATATTATATGTACAATATATAATATGTATTTGGTGAAATTTTATATTTTATGTACAGTATATAATATATGTTTGGTGTACTTTCATATTTTATGTACAGTATATAGTATATATTAGGTGAAATTTGATTTTTTATGTACATTATATAACAGATATTTGGTGAAATGTGATATTATATGTACAGTATATTATGTTTTTGGTGAAATTTGATATTTTATTTACAGTATATAAGATATATTTGGTGAAATTTTATATTTTATAAACAGTATATATTGTATATTTTGTGTACTTTCATATTTTATGTACAGTGTATAGAATATATTTGGTGACATTTGATATTTTATGTACAGTATGTAATATAAATTTGTTGAAATTTGATATTTTATGTACAGTATGTAATATATATTTGGTGTACTTTCATATTTTAAGTACAGTATAAAATATATACTTGATGTAGTTTCATATTTTATGTACAGAAAATAATATATATTTGTTGAAATTTCTTATTTTATGTACAGTATATAATATATATTTGGTGAAATTTGATATTACAGGTACGGTATATAATATATATTTGGTGAAATTTGATATTTTTTGAACTGTATATAATATATATTTGGTGAAATTTCATACTTTATGTACAGTATAAAACATATATTTGGTGAAATTTGATATTTTATGTACAGTATATAATATATATTTGGTGTACTTTCATATTTTATGTGCAGTATAAAATATATACTTGATGTACTTTCATATTTTATGTAAGAAAATAATACATATTTGTTGAAATTTGATATTTTATGTACAGTATATAATTTATATTTGGTGCAATTTTATATTTTATGTACTCTATATCATATATATTTGGTGTACTTACCAGTTTTATGTACAGTATATAATATATATTTGGTGAAATTTGATATTATAGGTACACTATATAATATATATTTGGTGAAATTTGATATTTTACTTACAGTATATAATATATATTTGCTGTATTTTCATATTTTATGTACACTATATAATATATATTTGGTGACATTTGATATTTTATGAACAATATGTAAGATATGTTTGTTTAAATTTGAAATTTTGTGTACAGTATATAATATATATTTGGTGAAATTTGATGTTATAAGTACAGTATATAATATATATTTGGTGAAATTTGATATTTAATGTACAGTATATAATATATATTTGGTGAAATTTGATATTTTATGTACAGTATATAAGATATATTTGGTGAAATTTGATATTTTATATACTATATATATATTTGGTGTACTTTCCTATTTTATGTACATATATAGTATATATTTGGTGAAATTCGATATTTTTTGCACAGTACATAGTAGATATTTGGTGAAATTTGATATTATATGTACAGTATATAGTATACTTTGGGTTAAATTTGATATTTTGTGTACAGTATATAATATATATTTGGTGAAATTTGATATTTTATGTACAGTATATAATATATATTTCGTGAAATTTGATATTTTATATACAGTATGTAATATATATTTGGTGTACTTTCATATTTTATGTACAGTATAAAATATATACCTGATGTACTTTCAAGTTTTATGTGCAGTATATAATAAATATTTGGGGTGCTTACTTATTTTATGTACAGTATATAATACATATTTTGTGAAATTTGATATTTCATCTACTGTATATAAGATATAGTTGGTGAAATTTGATATTTTATCTACAGTATATGATATATAATTGGTGTACTTTCATATTTTACTTGCAGTTTATAACACATATTTGGTGTACTTTCATATTTTATGTACAGTATATAGTATATATTTGTTGACATTTGATATTTTATGTACGGTATATAATATATATTTGTTGAAATTTGATATTTTATGTAAAGTATATAATATATATTTGGTGAAATTTTATATTTTATGTACACTAGATACTATATATTTGGTGTACTTTCATATTTTGTGTACAGTACATAGTATATATTTGGTGACATTTGATATTTTATGTACAATATATAAGATATGTTTGTTGAAATTTGATATTTTATGTACAGTATATAATATATATTTGGTGAAATTTGATATTTTATGTACAGTATATAATATATATTTGGTGAAATTTGATAATTTAGGTACAGTATAAAAGATATATTTGGTGAAATTTGATATTTTATGTACAGTATATAATATATATTTGGTGAAATTTGATATTTCACACACAGTATATAATATATATTTGATGAAATTTGAGATTTTATGTACGGTATATGATATATATTTGGTGTACTTTCATATTTTACTTATAGTATATAATATATATTTGGTGTACTTTGATATTTTATGCACAGTATATAATATATATTGGTGTAGTTTCATACTTTATGTAGAGTATATAGTATATAATTGCTGAAATTTGATATTTTATATACAGTATATAGTATGTATTTTGTGTAATCTGATATTATATGTAAAGTATATAATATATATTTGGTGAAATTTTATATTTTATATAAAGTATATAACATATATTTGGTGTAATTTCATATTTTATGTACAGTATATAGTATATATTTGGTGACATTTGATATTTTATGTACAGTATATAATATATATTTGCTGAAATTTGATATTTTATTTACAGTAAATAATATATATTTGGTGAAATTTTATATTTTATGTACAGTGTATAATATGTATTTGGTGTACTTTCATATTTTATGTACAGTATATAGTATATAGTTGGTGACATTAGATATTTTATGTACAGTAGATAATATATATTTGTTGAAATTTGACATTTTATATACAGTATATAATATATATTTGGTGAAATTTTATATTTTACTTACAGTATATAATACATATTTGGTGTATTTTCATATTTTATGTACAGTATATAATATATATGGTGACATTTGATATTTTATCAACAATATGTAAGATATGTTTGTTGATATTTGATATTTTATGTACAGTATATAATATATATTTGGTGAAATTTGATATTATAGGTACAGTATATAATATATATTTGGTGAAATTTGATATTTTATGTACGGTATATAATATATATTTGGTGAAATTTGATATTTTATGTACAGTATATAATATATATTTGGTGAAATTTGACATTTTATGTACAGTATATATATATTTGGTGTACTTTCATATTTTATGTACAGTATATAGTATATATTTGGTGAAATTTGATATTTTTTGCACAGTATATAGCAGATATTTGGTGAAATTTGATATTATATGTACAGTATATAATATACTTTGGGTTAAATTTGCTATTTTGTCTACATTATATAATATATATTTGGTGAAATTTGATATTTTATGTACAGTATGTAAAATATATTTGGTGAAATTTGATATTTTTTGTACAGTATATAATATATATTTGGTGTACTTTCATATTTTATGTACAGTATAAAATATATACTTGATGTACTTTCAAGTTTTATGTGCAGTATATAATAAATATTTGGGGTTCCTTCATATTTTGTGTACAGTATATAATATATATTTTGTGAAATTTGATATTTCATCTACTGTATATAAGATATCGTTGGTGAAATTTGATATTTCATGTACAGTATATGATATATAATTGGTGTACTTTCATATTTTACTTGCAGTATATAATACCTATTTGGTGTACTTTGATATTTTATGTACAGTGCATAATATATAGGTGTAGTTTCATATTTTATGTACAGTATATGGTATATAATTCCTGAAATTTGATATTATATGTACAGTATATGATATGTATTTGGTGTAATTTGATATTATATGTACAATATATAATATGTATTTGGTGAAATTTTATATTTTATGTACAGTATATAATATATATTTGGTGTACTTTCATATTTTATGTACAGTATATAGTATATATTAGGTGAAATTTGATTTTTTATGTACATTATATAACAGATATTTGGTGAAATGTGATATTATATGTACAGTATATTATGTTTTTGGTGAAATTTGATATTTTATGTACAGTATATAAGATATATTTGGTGAAATTTTATATTTTATAAACAGTATATATTGTATATTTTGTGTACTTTCATATTTTATGTACAGTGTAGAGAATATATTTGGTGACATTTGATATTTTATGTACAGTATGTAATATAAATTTGTTGAAATTTGATATTTTATGTACAGTATATAATATATATTTGGTGTACTTTCATATTTCAAGTACAGTATAAAATATATACTTGATGTAGTTTCATATTTTATGTACAGAAAATAATGTATATTTGTTGAAATTTCTTATTTTATGTACAGTGTATAATATATATTTGGTGAAATTTGATATTATAGGTACAGTATATAATATATATTTGGTGAAATTTGATATTTTTTGAACTGTATATAATATATATTTGTTGAAATTTCATACTTTATGTACAGTATAAAACATATATTTGGTGAAATTTGATATTTTATGTACAGTATATAATATATATTTGGTGTACTTTCATATTTTATGTGCAGTATAAAATATATACTTGATGTACTTTCATATTTTATGTAAGAAAATAATACATATTTGTTGAAATTTGATATTTTATGTACAGTATATAATTTATATTTGGTGCAATTTTATGTTTTATGTACTCTATATCATATATATTTGGTGTACTTACCAGTTTTATGTACAGTATATAATATATATTTGGTGAAATTTGATATTTTATGTACAGTATATTATATATATTTGGTGAAATTTGATATTTTATATACAGTAAGTAATATATATTTGGTGTACTTTCATATTTTATGTACAGTATAAAATACATACTTGATGTAGTTTCATATTTTATGTACAGTAAATAATACATATTTTTTGAAATTTAATATTTTATGTACAGTATATAGTATATATTTGGTGACATTTGATATTTTATGTACAGTATGTAATATAAATTTGTTGAAATGTGATATTTTATGTACAGTATGTAATATATCTTTGGTGTACTTTCATATTTTATGTAGAGTATAAAATATATACTTGATGTACTTTCAAGTTTTATGGACAGAATACAATATATATTTGGTGTACTTTCATATTTTATATACAGTATATAATATATATTTTGTGAATTTGGATATTTCATGTACTGTATGTTAGACATAATTGGTGAAATTTGATATTTTCTGTACAGTAGATGATATATAACTTGTGTACTTTCATCTTTTACTTGCAGTATATAATACATATTTGGTGTACTTTGATATTTTATGTACAGTATATAATATATATTTGGTGAAATTTGATATTTTACATACGGTATATAATATATATTTGGTGAAATTTGAGATTTTATGTACAGTATATGATATATATTTGGTGTACTTTCATATTTTACTTACAGTATATAATATATCTTTGGTGTACTTTGATATTTTATGTACAGCATATAATATATATTGGTGTATTTTCATATTTTATGTAGAGTATATAGTATATAATTGCTGAAATTTGATATTTTATGTACAGTATATAATATGTATTTTGTGTAATTTGATATTATATGTACAGTATATAATATATATTTGGTGAAATTTGATATTTTACACACAGTATATAATATATATTTGGTGAAATTTGAGATTTTATGTACGGTATATGATATATATTTGGTGTAATTTCATATTTTACTTACAGTATATAATATATATTTGGTGTAATTTGCTATTTTATGTACAGTATATAATATATATTGGTGTAGTTTCATATTTTATGTAGAGTATATAATACATATTTGGTGAAATTTGGTATTTTATATACAGTATGTAATATATATTTGGTGTACTTTCATATTATATGTACAGTATAAAATATATAATTCTACTTTCATATTTTATGTACAGTAATTAATACATATTTGTTGAAATTTGATATTTTATATACAGTATATAATATATATTTGGTGAAATTTCATATTATATTTACAGTATATAATATATATTTGGTGAAATTTCTTATTTTATGTACAGTATATAATATATATTTGGTGAAATTTGAGATTTTATGTACAGTATGTGATATATATTTGGTGTACTTTCATATTTTACTTACAGTATATAATATATACTTGGTGTACTTTGATATTTTATGTACAGTATATAATATATATTGGTGTAGTTTCATATTTTATGTAGAGTATATAGTATATAATTGCTGAAATTTGATATTTTATATACAGTATATAATATGTATTTTGTGTAATCTGATATTATATGTAAAGTATATAATATATATTTGGTGAAATTTTATATTTTATATACAGTATATAACATATATTTGGTGTAATTTCATATTTTATGTACGGTTTATAGTATATATTTCGTGACATTTGATATTTTATGTACAGTATATAATATATATTTGTTGAAATTTGATATTTTATGTACAGTATATAATATATATTTGCTGAAATTTTATATTTTATGTACGGTACATAATATATATTTGGTGTACTTTCATATTTTATGTACAGTATATAGTATATATTTGGTGACATTTCATATTTTATGAACAATAGGTAAGATATGTTTGTTGAAATTTGATATTTTATGTACAGTATATAATATATATTCGGTGAAGTTTGATATTATAGGTACAGTATATAATATATATTTGGTGAAATTTGATATTTTATGTACAGTATATAATATATATTTGGTGAAATTTGATATTTTATGTACGGTACATAATATATATTTGGTGTACTTTCATATTTTATGTACAGTATATAGTATATATCTGGTGAAATTTGATATTTTTTGCACAGTATATAGCAGATATGTGGAGAAATTTGATATTATATGTACAGTATATAATATACTTTGGGTTAAATTTGATATTTTGTGTACAGTATATAATATATATTTGGTGAAATTTGATATTTTATGTACAGTATATAATATATATTTGGTGAAATTTGATATTTTATATACAGTATCTAATATATATTTGGTGTACTTTCATATTTTATGTACAGTATAAAATATATACTTGATGTACTTTCATATTTTATGTACAGCAAATAATACATATTTGTTGAAATTTGATATTTTATATACAGTATATAATATATATTTGGCGAAATTTGATATTAATTGTACAGTATATAATATATATTTGGTGAAATTTGATATTTTATGTACAGTATATAAAATATATTTGGTGAAATTTGATACTTTATGTACAGTATATAATATATATTTGGTGTACTTTCATATTTTATGTACAGGATAAAATATATACCTGATGTACTTTCAAGTTTTATGTGCAGTATATAATAAATATTTGGGGTGCTTACTTATTCTACGTACAGTATATAATACATATTTTGTGAAATTTGATATTTCATCTACTGTATATAAGATATAGGTGGTGAAATTTGATATTTTATCTACAGTATATGATATATAATTGGTGTACTTTCATATTTTACTTGCAGTTTATAACACATATTTGGTGTACTTTCATATTTTATGTACAGTATATAGTATATATTTGTTGACATTTGATATTTTATGTACGGTATATAATATATATTTGTTGAAATTTGATATTTTATGTAAACTATATAATATATATTTGGTGAGATTTTATATTTTATGTACACTAGATACTATATATTTGGTGTACTTTCATATTTTATGTACAGTATATAGTATATATTTGGTGACATTTGATATTTTATGTACAATATATAAGATATGTTTGTTGAAATTTGATATTTTATGTACAGTATATAATATATATTTGGTGAAATTTGATATTTTATGTACAGTATATAATATATATTTGGTGAAATTTGATAATTTAGGTACAGTATAAAAGATATATTTGGTGAAATTTGATATTTTATGTACAGTATATGATATATATTTGGTGAAATTTGATATTTCACCCACAGTATATAATATATATTTGATGAAATTTGAGATTTTATGTACGGTATATGATATATATTTGGTGTACTTTCATATTTTACTTATAGTATATAATATATATTTGGTGTACTTTGATATTTTATGCAAAGTATATAATATATATTGGTGTAGTTTCATACTTTATGTAGAGTATATAGTATATAATTGCTGAAATTTGATATTTTATATACAGTATATAATATGTATTTTGTGTAATCTGATATTATATGTAAAGTATATAATATATATTTGGTGAAATTTTATATTTTATATAAAGTATATAACATATATTTGGTGTAATTTCATATTTTATGTACAGTATATAGTATATATTTGGTGACATTTGATATTTTATGTACAGTATATAATATATATTTGCTGAAATTTGATATTTTATTTACAGTAAATAATATATATTTGGTGAAATTTTATATTTTATGTACAGTGTATAATATATATTTGGTGTACTTTCATATTTTATGTACAGTATATAGTATATAGTTGGTGACATTAAATATTTTATGTACAGTAGATAATATATATTTGTTGAAATTTGACATTTTATATACAGTATATAATATATATTTGGTGAAATTTTATATTTTACTTACAGTATATAATATATATTTGGTGTATTTTCATATTTTATGTACAGTATAAAATATATATATGGTGACATTTGATATTTTATCAACAATATGTAAGATATGTTTGTTGAAATTTGATATTTTATGTACAGTATATAATATATATTTGGTGAAATTTGATATTATAGGTACAGTATATAATATATATTTGGTGAAATTTGATATTTTATGTACGGTATATAATATATATTTGGTGAAATTTGATATTTTATGTACAGTATATAATATATATTCGGTGAAGTTTGATATTATAGGTACAGTATATAATATATATTTGGTGAAATTTGATATTTTATGTACAGTATATAATATATATTTGGTGAAATTTGATGTTTTATGTACGGTACATAATATATATTTGGTGTACTTTCATATTTTATGTACAGTATATAGTATATATCTGGTGAAATTTGATATTTTTTGCACAGTATATAGCAGATATTTGGTGAAATTTGATATTATATTTACAGTATATAATATACTTTGGGTTAAATTTGATATTTTGTGTACAGTATATAATATATATTTGGTGAAATTTGATATTTTATGTACAGTGTATAATATATATTTGGTGAAATTTGATATTTTATATACAGTATCTAATATATATTTGGTGTACTTTCATATTTTATCTACAGTATAAAATATATACTTGATGTACTTTCATATTTTATGTACAGCAAATAATACATATTTGTTGAAATTTGATATTTTATATACAGTATATAATATATATTTGGCGAAATTTGATATTAATTGTACAGTATATAATATATATTTGGTGAAATTTGATATTTTATGTACAGTATATAAAATATATTTGGTGAAATTTGATATTTTATGTACAGTATATAATATATATTTGGTGTACTTTCATATTTTATGTACAGGATAAAATATATACCTGATGTACTTTCAAGTTTATGTGCAGTATATAATAAATATTTGGGGTGCTTACTTATTTTATGTACAGTATATAATACATATTTTGTGAAATTTGATATTTCATCTACTGTATATAATATATAGGTGGTGAAATTTGATATTTTATCTACAGTATATGATATATAATTGGTGTACTTTCATATTTTACTTGCAGTTTATAACACATATTTGGTGTACTTTCATATTTTATGTACAGTATATAGTATATATTTGTTGACATTTGATATTTTATGTACGGTATATAATATATATTTGTTGAAATTTGATATTTTATGTAAAGTATATAATATATATTTGGTGAGATTTTATATTTTATGTACACTAGATACTATATATTTGGTGTACTTTCATATTTTATGTACAGTATATAGTATATATTTGGTGAAATTTTATATTTTATGTACAGTGTATAATATATATTTGGTGTACTTTCATATTTTATGTACAGTATATAGTATATAGTTGGTGACATTAAATATTTTATGTACAGTAGATAATATATATTTGTTGAAATTTGACATTTTATATACAGTATATAATATATATTTGGTGAAATTTTATATTTTACTTACAGTATATAATATATATTTGGTGTATTTTCATATTTTATGTACAGTATAAAATATATATATGGTGACATTTGATATTTTATCAACAATATGTAAGTTATGTTTGTTGAAATTTGATATTTTATGTACAGTATATAATATATATTTGGTGAAATTTGATATTATAGGTACAGTATATAATATATATTTGGTGAAATTTGATATTTTATGTACGGTATATAATATATATTTGGTGAAATTTGATATTTTATGTACAGTATATAATATATATTTGGTGAAATTTGACATTTTATGTACAGTATATATATATTTGGTGTACTTTCATATTTTATGTACAGTATATAGTATATATTTGGTGAAATTTGATATTTTTTGCACAGTATATAGCAGATATTTGGTGAAATTTGATATTATATGTACAGTATATAATATACTTTGGGTTAAATTTGATATTTTTTCTACATTATATAATATATATTCGGTGAAATTTGATATTTTATGTACAGTATATAATATATACTTGGTGAAATTTGATATTTTATATACAGTATTTAATATATATTTGGTGTACTTTCATATTTTATGTACAGTATAAAATATATTCTTGATGTACTTTCATATTTTATGTACAGCAAATAATACATATTTGTTGTATTTTGAAATTTTATATACAGTATATAATATATATTTGGCGAAATTTGATATTAATTGTACAGTATATAATATATATTTGGTGAAATTTGATATTTTATGTGCAGTATATAAAATATATTTGGTGAAATTTGATATTTTATGTACAGTATATAATATATATTTGGTGTACTTTCATATTTTATGTACAGTATAAAATATATACTTGATGTACTTTCAAGTTTTATGTGCAGTATATAATAAATATTTGGGGTTCCTTCATATTTTATGTACAGTATATAATATATATTTTGTGAAATTTGATATTTCATCTACTGTATATAAGATATCGTTGGTGAAATTTGATATTTTATGTACAGTATATGATATATAATTGGTGTACTTTCATATTTTACTTGCAGTATGTAATACCTATTTGGTGTACTTTGATATTTTATGTACAGTGCATAATATATAGGTGTAGTTTCATATTTTATGTACAGTATATGGTATATAATTCCTGAAATTTGATATTATATGTACAGTATATGATATGTATTTGGTGTAATTTGATATTATATGTACAATATATAATATGTATTTGGTGAAATTTTATATTTTATGTACAGTATATAATATATATTTGGTGTACTTTCATATTTTATGTACAGTATATAGTATATATTAGGTGAAATTTGATTTTTTATGTACATTATATAACAGATATTTGGTGAAATGTGATATTATATGTACAGTATATTATGTTTTTGGTGAAATTTGATATTTTATGTACAGTATATAAGATATATTTGGTGAAATTTTATATTTTATAAACAGTATATATTGTATATTTTGTGTACTTTCATATTTTATGTACAGTGTATAGAATATATTTGGTGACATTTGATATTTTATGTACAGTATGTAATATAAATTTGTTGAAATTTGATATTTTATGTACAGTATATAATATATATTTGGTGTACTTTCATATTTTAAGTACAGTATAAAATATATACTTGATGTAGTTTCATATTTTATGTACAGAAAATAATGTATATTTGTTGAAATTTCTTATTTTATGTACAGTATATAATATATATTTGGTGAAATTTGATATTATAGGTACAGTATATAATATATATTTGGTGAAATTTGATATTTTTTGAACTGTATATAATATATATTTGGTGAAATTTCATACTTTATGTACAGTATAAAACATATATTTGGTGAAATTTGATATTTTATGTACAGTATATAATATATATTTGGTGTACTTTCATATTTTATGTGCAGTATAAAATATATACTTGATGTACTTTCATATTTTATGTAAGAAAATAATACATATTTGTTGAAATTTGATATTTTATGTACAGTATATAATTTATATTTGGTGCAATTTTATGTTTTATGTACTCTATATCATATATATTTGGTGTACTTACCAGTTTTATGTACAGTATATAATATATATTTGGTGAAATTTGATATTTTATGTACAGTATATTATATATATTTGGTGAAATTTGATATTTTATATACAGTAAGTAATATATATTTGGTGTACTTTCATATATTATGTACAGTATAAAATACATACTTGATGTAGTTTCATATTTTATGTACAGTAAATAATACATATTTTTTGAAATTTAATATTTTATGTACAGTATATAGTATATATTTGGTGACATTTGATATTTTATGTACAGTATGTAATATAAATTTGTTGAAATGTGATAATTTATGTACAGTATGTAATATATCTTTGGTGTACTTTCATATTTTATGTAGAGTATAAAATATATACTTGATGTACTTTCAAGTTTTATGGACAGAATACAATATATATTTGGTGTACTTTCATATTTTATATACAGTATATAATATATATTTTGTGAATTTGGATATTTCATGTACGGTATGTTGGACATAATTGGTGAAATTTGATATTTTCTGTACAGTAGATGATATATAACTTGTGTACTTTCATCTTTTACTTGCAGTATATAATACATATTTGGTGTACTTTGATATTTTATGTACAGTATATAATATATATTTGGTGAAATTTGATATTTTACATACGGTATATAATATATATTTGGTGAAATTTGAGATTTTATGTACAGTATATGATATATATTTGGTGTACTTTCATATTTTACTTACAGTATATAATATATCTTTGGTGTACTTTGATATTTTATGTACAGCATATAATATATATTGGTGTAGTTTCATATTTTATGTAGAGTATATAGTATATAATTGCTGAAATTTGATATTTTATGTACAGTATATAATATGTATTTTGTGTAATTTGATATTATATGTACAGTATATAATATATATTTGGTGAAATTTGATATTTTACACACAGTATATAATATATATTTGGTGAAATTTGAGATTTTATGTACGGTATATGATATATATTTGGTGTAATTTCATATTTTACTTACAGTATATAATATATATTTGGTGTACTTTGCTATTTTATGTACAGTATATAATATATATTGGTGTAGTTTCATATTTTATGTAGAGTATATAATACATATTTGGTGAAATTTGGTATTTTATATACAGTATGTAATATATATTTGGTGTACTTTCATATTATATGTACAGTATAAAATATATAATTCTACTTTCATATTTTATGTACAGTAATTAATACATATTTGTTGAAATTTGATATTTTATATACAGTATATAATATGTATTTTGTGTAATCTGATATTATATGTAAAGTATATAATATATATTTGGTGAAATTTCTTATTTTATGTACAGTATATAATATATATTTGGTGAAATTTGAGATTTTATGTACAGTATGTGATATATATTTGGTGTACTTTCATATTTTACTTACAGTATATAATATATACTTGGTGTACTTTGATATTTTATGTACAGTATATAATATATATTGGTGTAGTTTCATATTTTATGTAGAGTATATAGTATATAATTGCTGAAATTTGATATTTTATATACAGTATATAATATGTATTTTGTGTAATCTGATATTATATGTAAAGTATATAATATATATTTGGTGAAATTTTATATTTTATATACAGTATATAACATATATTTGGTGTAATTTCATATTTTATGTACAGTTTATAGTATATATTTCGTGACATTTGATATTTTATGTACAGTATATAATATATATTTGTTGAAATTTGATATTTTATGTACAGTATATAATATATATTTGCTGAAATTTTATATTTTATGTACAGTGTATAATATATATTTGGTGTACTTTCATATTTTATGTACAGTATATAGTATATATTTGGTGACATTTCATATTTTATGAACAATAGGTAAGATATGTTTGTTGAAATTTGATATTTTATGTACAGTATATAATATATATTGGGTGAAGTTTGATATTATAGGTACAGTATATAATATATATTTGGTGAAATTTGATATTTTATGTACAGTATATAATATATATTTGGTGAAATTTGATATTTTATGTACGGTACATAATATATATTTGGTGTACTTTCATATTTTATGTACAGTATATAGTATATAGTTGGTGACATTAAATATTTTATGTACAGTAGGTAATATATATTTGTTGAAATTTGACATTTTATATACAGTATATAATATATATTTGGTGAAATTTTATATTTTACTTACAGTATATAATATATATTTGGTGTATTTTCATATTTTATGTACAGTCTATAATATATATATGGTGACATTTGATATTTTATCAACAATATGTAAGATATGTTTGTTGAAATTTGATATTTTATGTACAGTATATAATATATATTTGGTGAAATTTGATATTATAGGTACAGTATATAATATATATTTGGTGAAATTTGATATTTTATGTACGGTATATAATATATATTTGGTGAAATTTGATATTTTATGTACAGTATATAATATATATTTGGTGAAATTTGACATTTTATGTACAGTATATATATATTTGGTGTACTTTCATATTTTATGTACAGTATATAGTATATATTTGGTGAAATTTGATATTTTTTGCACAGTATATAGCAGATATTTGGTGAAATTTGATATTATATGTACAGTATATAATATACTTTGGGTTAAATTTGATATTTTGTCAACATTATATAATATATATTTGGTGAAATTTGATATTTTATGTACAGTATATAATATATACTTGGTGAAATTTGATATTTTATATACAGTATTTAATATATATTTGGTGTACTTTCATATTTTATGTACAGTATAAAATATATTCTTGATGTACTTTCATATTTTATGTACAGCAAATAATACATATTTGTTGTATTTTGATATTTTATATACAGTATATAATATATATTTGGCGAAATTTGATATTAATTGTACAGTATATAATATATATTTGGTGAAATTTGATATTTTATGTACAGTATGTAAAATATATTTGGTGAAATTTGATATTTTACGTACAGTATATAATATATATTTGCTGTACTTTCATATTTTATGTACAGTATAAAATATATACTTGATGTACTTTCAAGTTTTATGTGCAGTATATAATAAATATTTGGGGTTCCTTCATATTTTATGTACAGTATATAATATATATTTTGTTAAATTTGATATTTCATCTACTGTATATAAGATATCGTTGGTGAAATTTGATATTTTATGTACAGTATATGATATATAATTGGTGTACTTTCATATTTTACTTGCAGTATATAATACCTATTTGGTGTACTTTGATATTTTATGTACAGTGCATAATATATAGGTGTAGTTTCATATTTTATGTACAGTATATGGTATATAATTCCTGAAATTTGATATTATATGTACAGTATATCATATGTATTTGGTGTAATTTGATATTATATGTACAATATATAATATGTATTTGGTGAAATTTTATATTTTATGTACAGTATATAATATATGTTTGGTGTACTTTCATATTTTATGTACAGTATATTGTATATATTAGGTGAAATTTGATTTTTTATGTACATTATATAACAGATATTTGGTGAAATGTGATATTATATGTACAGTATATTATGTTTTTGGTGAAATTTGATATTTTATGTACAGTATATAAGATATATTTGGTGAAATTTTATATTTTATAAACAGTATATATTGTATATTTTGTGTACTTTCATATTTTATGTACAGTGTATAGAATATATTTGGTGACATTTGATATTTTATGTACAGTATGTAATATAAATTTGTTGAAATTTGATATTTTATGTACAGTATGTAATATATATTTGGTGTACTTTCATATTTTAAGTACAGTATAAAATATATACTTGATGTAGTTTCATATTTTATGTACAGAAAATAATATATATTTGTTGAAATTTCTTATTTTATGTACAGTATATAATATATATTTGGTGAAATTTGATATTACAGGTACAGTATATAATATATATTTGGTGAAATTTGATATTTTTTGAACTGTATATAATATATATTTGGTGAAATTTCATACTTTATGTACAGTATAAAACATATATTTGGTGAAATTTGATATTTTATGTACAGTATATAATATATATTTGGTGTACTTTCATATTTTATGTGCAGTATAAAATATATACTTGATGTACTTTCATATTTTATGTAAGAAAATAATACATATTTGTTGAAATTTGATATTTTATGTACAGTATATAATTTATATTTGGTGCAATTTTATGTTTTATGTACTCTATATCATATATATTTGGTGTACTTACCAGTTTTATGTACAGTATATAATATATATTTGGTGAAATTTGATATTATAGGTACAGTATATAATATATATTTGGTGAAATTTGATATTTTACTTTCAGTATATAATATACATTTGCTGTATTTTCATATTTTATGTACAGTATATAATATATATTTGGTGACATTTGATATTTTATGAACAATATGTAAGATATGTTTGTTGAAATTTGAAATTTTGTGTACAGTATATAATATATATTTGGTGAAATTTGATGTTATAAGTACAGTATATAATATATATTTGGTGAAATTTGATATATAATGTACAGTATATAATATATATTTGGTGAAATTTGATATTTTATGTACAGTATATAAGATATATTTGGTGAAATTTGATATTTTATATACTATATATATATTTGGTGTACTTTCCTATTTTATGTACATATATAGTATATATTTGGTGAAATTTGATATTTTTTGCACAGTACATAGTAGATATTTGGTGAAATTTGATATTATATGTACAGTATATAGTATACTTTGGGTTAAATTTGATATTTTGTGTACAGTATATAATATATATTTGGTGAAATTTGATATTTTATGTACAGTATATAATATATATTTTGTGAAATTTGATATTTTATATACAGTATGTAATATATATTTGGTGTACTTTCATATTTTATGTACAGTATAAAATATATACCTGATGTACTTTCAAGTTTTATGTGCAGTATATAATAAATATTTGGGGTGCTTACTTATTTTATGTACAGTATATAATACATATTTTGTGAAATTTGATATTTCATCTACTGTATATAAGATATAGTTGGTGAAATTTGATATTTTATCTACAGTATATGATATATAATTGGTGTACTTTCATATTTTACTTGCAGTTTATAACACATATTTGGTGTACTTTCATATTTTATGTACAGTATATAGTATATATTTGTTGACATTTGATATTTTATGTATGGTATATAATATATATTTGTTGAAATTTGATATTTTATGTAAAGTATATAATATATATTTGGTGAAATTTTATATTTTATGTACACTAGATACTATATATTTGGTGTACTTTCATATTTTGTGTACAGTACATAGTATATATTTGGTGACATTTGATATTTTATGTACAATATATAAGATATGTTTGTTGAAATTTGATATTTTATGTACAGTATATAATATATATTTGGTGAAATTTGATATTTTATGTACAGTATATAATATATATTTGGTGAAATTTGATAATTTAGGTACAGTATAAAAGATATATTTGGTGAAATTTGATATTTTATGTACAGTATATAATATACATTTGGTGAAATTTGATATTTCACCCACAGTATATAATATATATTTGATGAAATTTGAGATTTTATGTACGGTATATGATATATATTTGGTGTACTTTCATATTTTACTTATAGTATATAATATATATTTGGTGTACTTTGATATTTTATGCACAGTATATAATATATATTGGTGTAGTTTCATACTTTATGTAGAGTATATAGTATATAATTGCTGAAATTTGATATTTTATATACAGTATATAATATGTATTTTGTGTAATCTGATATTATATGTAAAGTATATAATATATATTTGGTGAAATTTTATATTTTATATAAAGTATATAACATATATTTGGTGTAATTTCATATTTTATGTACAGTATATAGTATATATTTGGTGACATTTGATATTTTATATACAGTATATAATATATATTTGCTGAAATTTGATATTTTATTTACAGTAAATAATATATATTTGGTGAAATTTTATATTTTATGTACAGTGTATAATATATATTTGGTGTACTTTCATATTTTATGTACAGTATATAGTATATAGTTGGTGACATTAGATATTTTATGTACAGTAGATAATATATATTTGTTGAAATTTGACATTTTATATACAGTATATAATATATATTTGGTTAAATTTTATATTTTACTTACAGTATATAATACATATTTGGTGTATTTTCATATTTTATGTACAGTATATAATATATATATGGTGACATTTGATATTTTATCAACAATATGTAAGATATGTTTGTTGAAATTTGATATTTTATGTACAGTATATAATATATATTTGGTGAAATTTGATATTATAGGTACAGTATATAATATATATTTGGTGAAATTTGATATTTTATGTACGGTATATAATATATATTTGGTGAAATTTGATATTTTATGTACAGTATATAATATATATTTGGTGAAATTTGACATTTTATGTACAGTATATATATATTTGGTGTACTTTCATATTTTATGTACAGTATATAGTATATATTTGGTGAAATTTGATATTTTTTGCACAGTATATAGCAGATATTTGGTGAAATTTGATATTATATGTACAGTATATAATATACTTTGGGTTAAATTTGATATTTTGTCTACATTATATAATATATATTTGGTGAAATTTGATATTTTATGTACAGTATATAATATATACTTGGTGAAATTTGATATTTTATATACAGTATTTAATATATATTTGGTGTACTTTCATATTTTATGTACAGTATAAAATATATACTTGATGTACTTTCATATTTTATGTACAGCAAATAATACATATTTGTTGTATTTTGATATTTTATATACAGTATATAATATATATTTGGCGAAATTTGATATTAATTGTACAGTATATAATATATATTTGGTGAAATTTGATATTTTATGTACAGTATGTAAAATATATTTGGTGAAATTTGATATTTTATGTACAGTATATAATATATATTTGGTGTACTTTCATATTTTATGTACAGTATAAAATATATACTTGATGTACTTTCAAGTTTTATGTGCAGTATATAATAAATATTTGGGGTTCCTTCATATTTTATGTACAGTATGTAATATATATTTTGTGAAATTTGATATTTCATCTACTGTATATAAGATATCGTTGGTGAAATTTGATATTTTATGTACAGTATATGATATATAATTGGTGTACTTTCATATTTTACTTGCAGTATATATTACCTATTTGGTGTACTTTGATATTTTATGTACAGTGCATAATATATAGGTGTAGTTTCATATTTTATGTACAGTATATGGTATATAATTCCTGAAATTTGATATTATATGTACAGTATATGATATGTATTTGGTGTAATTTGATATTATATGTACAATATATAATATGTATTTGGTGAAATTTTATATTTTATGTACAGTATATAATATATATTTGGTGTACTTTCATATTTTATGTACAGTATATAGTATATATTAGGTGAAATTTGATTTTTTATGTACATTATATAACAGATATTTGGTGAAATGTGATATTATATGTACAGTATATTATGTTTTTGGTGAAATTTGATATTTTATGTACAGTATATAAGATATATTTGGTGAAATTTTATATTTTATAAACAGTATATATTGTATATTTTGTGTACTTTCATATTTTATGTACAGTGTATAGAATATATTTGGTGACATTTGATATTTTATGTACAGTATGTAATATAAATTTGTTGAAATTTGATATTTTATGTACAGTATGTAATATATATTTGGTGTACTTTCATATTTTATGTACAGTATAAAATATATACTTGATGTAGTTTCATATTTTATGTACAGAAAATAATATATATTTGTTGAAATTTCTTATTTTATGTACAGTATATAATATATATTTGGTGAAATTTGATATTATAGGTACAGTATATAATATATATTTGGTGAAATTTGCTATTTTTTGAACTGTATATAATATATATTTGGTGAAATTTCATACTTTATGTACAGTATAAAACATATATTTGGTGAAATTTGATATTTTATGTACAGTATATAATATATATTTGGTGTACTTTCATATTTTATGTGCAGTATAAAATATATACTTGATGTACTTTCATATTTTATGTAAGAAAATAATACATATTTGTTGAAATTTGATATTTTATGTACAGTATATAATTTATATTTGGTGCAATTTTATGTTTTATGTACTCTATATCATATATATTTGGTGTACTTACCAGTTTTATGTACAGTATATAATATATATTTGGTGAAATTTGATATTTTATGTACAGTATATTATATATATTTGGTGAAATTTGATATTTTATATACAGTAAGTAATATATATTTGGTGTACTTTCATATTTTATGTACAGTATAAAATACATACTTGATGTAGTTTCATATTTTATGTACAGTAAATAATACATATTTTTTGAAATTTAATATTTTATGTACAGTATATAGTATATATTTGGTGACATTTGATATTTTATGTACAGTATGTAATATAAATTTGTTGAAATTTGATATTTTATGTACAGTATGTAATATATCTTTGGTGTACTTTCATATTTTATGTAGAGTATAAAATATATACTTGATGTACTTTCAAGTTTTATGGACAGAATACAATATATATTTGGTGTACTTTCATATTTTATATACAGTATATAATATATATTTTGTGAATTTGGATATTTCGTGTACTGTATGTTAGACATAATTGGTGAAATTTGATATTTTCTGTACAGTAGATGATATATAACTTGTGTACTTTCATCTTTTACTTGCAGTATATAATACATATTTGGTGTACTTTGATATTTTATGTACAGTATATAATATATATTTGGTGAAATTTGATATTTTACATACGGTATATAATATATATTTGGTGAAATTTGAGATTTTATATACAGTATATGATATATATTTGGTGTACTTTCATATTTTACTTACAGTATATAATATATCTTTGGTGTACTTTGATATTTTATGTACAGCATATAATATATATTGGTGTATTTTCATATTTTATGTAGAGTATATAGTATATAATTGCTGAAATTTGATATTTTATGTACAGTATATAATATGTATTTTGTGTAATTTGATATTATATGTACAGTATATAATATATATTTGGTGAAATTTGATATTTTACACACAGTATATAATATATATTTGGTGAAATTTGAGATTTTATGTACGGTATATGATATATATTTGGTGTAATTTCATATTTTACTTACAGTATATAATATATATTTGGTGTACTTTGCTATTTTATGTACAGTATATAATATATATTGGTGTAGTTTCATATTTTATGTAGAGTATATAATACATATTTGGTGAAATTTGGTATTTTATATACAGTATGTAATATATATTTGGTGTACTTTCATATTATATGTACAGTATAAAATATATAATTCTACTTTCATATTTTATGTACAGTAATTAATACATATTTGTTGAAATTTGATATTTTATATACAGTATATAATATATATTTGGTGAAATTTCATATTATATTTACAGTATATAATATATATTTGGTGAAATTTCTTATTTTATGTACAGTATATAATATATATTTGGTGAAATTTGAGATTTTATGTACAGTATGTGATATATATTTGGTGTACTTTCATATTTTACTTACAGTATATAATATATACTTGTTGTACTTTGATATTTTATGTACAGTATATAATATATATTGGTGTAGTTTCATATTTTATGTAGAGTATATAGTATATAATTGCTGAAATTTGATATTTTATATACAGTATATAATATGTATTTTGTGTAATCTGATATTATATGTAAAGTATATAATATATATTTGGTGAAATTTTATATTTTATATACAGTATATAACATATATTTGGTGTAATTTCATATTTTATGTACGGTTTATAGTATATATTTCGTGACATTTGATATTTTATGTACAGTATATAATATATATTTGTTGAAATTTGATATTTTATGTACAGTATATAATATATATTTGCTGAAATTTTATATTTTATGTACAGTGTATAATATATATTTGGTGTACTTTCATATTTTATGTACAATTTATAGTATATATTTGGTGACATTTCATATTTTATGAACAATAGGTAAGATATGTTTGTTGAAATTTGATATTTTATGTACAGTATATAATATATATTGGGTGAAGTTTGATATTATAGGTACAGTATATAATATATATTTGGTGAAATTTGATATTTTATGTACAGTATATAATATATATTTGGTGAAATTTGATATTTTATGTACGGTACATAATATATATTTGGTGTACTTTCATATTTTATGTACAGTATATAGTATATATCTGGTGAAATTTGATATTTTTTGCACAGTATATAGCAGATATGTGGTGAAATTTGATATTATATGTACAGTATATAATATACTTTGGGTTAAATTTGATATTTTGTGTACAGTATATAATATATATTTGGTGAAATTTGATATTTTATGTACAGTATATAATATATATTTGGTGAAATTTGATATTTTATATACAGTATCTAATATATATTTGGTGTACTTTCATATTTTATGTACAGTATAAAATATATACTTGATGTACTTTCATATTTTATGTACAGCAAATAATACATATTTGTTGAAATTTGATATTTTATATACAGTATATAATATATATTTGGCGAAATTTGATATTAATTGTACAGTATATAATATATATTTGGTGAAATTTGATATTTTATGTACAGTATATAATATATATTTGCTGAAATTTGATATTTTATTTACAGTAAATAATATATATTTGGTGAAATTTTATATTTTATGTACAGTGTATAATATATATTTGGTGTACTTTCATATTTTATGTACAGTATATAGTATATAGTTGGTGACATTAAATATTTTATGTACAGTAGATAATATATATTTGTTGAAATTTGACATTTTATATACAGTATATAATATATATTTGGTGAAATTTTATATTTTACTTACAGTATATAATATATATTTGGTGTATTTTCATATTTTATGTACAGTATAAAATATATATATGGTGACATTTGATATTTTATCAACAATATGTAAGATATGTTTGTTGAAATTTGATATTTTATGTACAGTATATAATATATATTTGGTGAAATTTGATATTATAGGTACAGTATATAATATATATTTGGTGAAATTTGATATTTTATGTACGGTATATAATATATATTTGGTGAAATTTGATATTTTATGTACAGTATATAATATATATTTGGTGAAATTTGACATTTTATGTACAGTATATATATATTTGGTGTACTTTCATATTTTATGTACAGTATATAGTATATATTTGGTGAAATTTGATATTTTTTGCACAGTATATAGCAGATATTTGGTGAAATTTGATATTATATTTACAGTATATAATATACTTTGGGTTAAATTTAATATTTTGTCTACATTATATAATATATATTTGGTGAAATTTGATATTTTATATACAGTATATAATATATACTTGGTGAAATTTGATATTTTATATACAGTATTTAATATATATTTGGTGTACTTTCATATTTTATGTACAGTATAAAATATATTCTTGATGTACTTTCATATTTTATGTACAGCAAATAATACATATTTGTTGTATTTTGATATTTTATATACAGTATATAATATATATTTGGCGAAATTTGATATTAATTGTACAGTATATAATATATATTTGGTGAAATTTGATATTTTATGTACTGTATGTAAAATATATTTGGTGAAATTTGATATTTTATGTACAGTATATAATATATATTTGGTGTACTTTCATATTTTATGTACAGTATAAAATATATACTTGATGTACTTTCAAGTTTTATGTGCAGTATATAATAAATATTTGGGGTTCCTTCATATTTTATGTACAGTATATAATATATATTTTGTGAAATTTGATATTTCATCTACTGTATATAAGATATCGTTGGTGAAATTTGATATTTTATGTACAGTATATGATATATAATTGGTGTACTTTCATATTTTACTTGCAGTATATAATACCTATTTGGTGTACTTTGATATTTTATGTACAGTGCATAATATATAGGTGTAGTTTCATATTTTATGTACAGTATATGGTATATAATTCCTGAAATTTGATATTATATGTACAGTATATGATATGTATTTGGTGTAATTTGATATTATATGTACAATATATAATATGTATTTGGTGAAATTTTATATTTTATGTACAGTATATAATATATATTTGGTGTACTTTCATATTTTATGTACAGTATATAGTATATATTAGGTGAAATTTGATTTTTTATGTACATTATATAATAGATATTTGGTGAAATGTGATATTATATGTACAGTATATTATGTTTTTGGTGAAATTTGATATTTTATGTACAGTATATAAGATATATTTGGTGAAATTTTATATTTTATAAACAGTATATATTGTATATTTTGTGTACTTTCATATTTTATGTACAGTGTAGAGAATATATTTGGTGACATTTGATATTTTATGTACAGTATGTAATATAAATTTGTTGAAATTTGATATTTTATGTAGAGTATGTAATATATATTTGGTGTACTTTCATATTTTAAGTACAGTATAAAATATATACTTGATGTAGTTTCATATTTTATGTACAGAAAATAATATATATTTGTTGAAATTTGTTATTTTATGTACAGTATATAATATATATTTGGTGAAATTTGATATTATAGGTACAGTATATAATATATATTTGGTGAAATTTGATATTTTTTGAACTGTATATAATATATATTTGGTGAAATTTCATACTTTATGTACAGTATAAAACATATATTTGGTGAAATTTGATATTTTATGTACAGTATATAATATATATTTGGTGTACTTTCATATTTTATGTGCAGTATAAAATATATACTTGATGTACTTTCATATTTTATGTAAGAAAATAATACATATTTGTTGAAATTTGATATTTTATGTACAGTATATAATTTATATTTGGTGCAATTTTCTGTTTTATGTACTCTATATCATATATATTTGGTGTACTTACCAGTTTTATGTACAGTATATAATATATATTTGGTGAAATTTGATATTATAGGTACAGTATATAATATATATTTGGTGAAATTTGATATTTTACTTTCAGTATATAATATACATTTGCTGTATTTTCATATTTTATGTACAGTATATAATATATATTTGGTGACATTTGGTATTTTATGAACAATATGTAAGATATGTTTGTTGAAATTTGAAATTTTGTGTACAGTATATAATATATATTTGGTGAAATTTGATGTTATAAGTACAGTATATAATATATATTTGGTGAAATTTGATATTTAATGTACAGTATATAATATATATTTGGTGAAATTTGATATTTTATGTACAGTATATGATATATTTGGTGAAACTTGATATTTTATATACTATATATATTTGGTGTACTTTCCTATTTTATGTACATATATAGTATATATTTGGTGAAATTCGATATTTTTTGCACAGTACATAGTAGATATTTGGTGAAATTTGATATTATATGTACAGTATATAGTATACTTTGGGTTAAATTTGATATTTTGTGTACAGTATATAATATATATTTGGTGAAATTTGATATTTTATGTACAGTATATAATATATATTTCGTGAAATTTGATATTTTATATACAGTATGTAATATATATTTGGTGTACTTTCATATTTTATGTACAGTATAAAATATATACCTGATGTACTTTCAAGTTTTATGTGCAGTATATAATAAATATTTGGGGTGCTTACTTATTTTATGTACAGTATATAATACATATTTTGTGAAATTTGATATTTCATCTACTGTATATAAGATATAGTTGGTGAAATTTGATATTTTATCTACAGTATATGATATATAATTGGTGTACTTTCATATTTTACTTGCAGTTTATAACACATATTTGGTGTACTTTCATATTTTATGTACAGTATATAGTATATATTTGTTGACATTTGATATTTTATTTACGGTATATAATATATATTTGTTGAAATTTGATATTTTATGTAAAGTATATAATATATATTTGGTGAAATTTTATATTTTATGTACACTAGATACTATATATTTGGTGTACTTTCATATTTTATGTACAGTACATAGTATATATTTGGTGACATTTGATATTTTATGTACAATATATAAGATATGTTTGTTGAAATTTGATATTTTATGTACAGTATATAATATATATTTGGTGAAATTTGATATTTTATGTACAGTATATAATATATATTTGGTGAAATTTGATAATTTAGGTACAGTATAAAAGATATATTTGGTGAAATATGATATTTTATGTACAGTATATAATATACATTTGGTGAAATTTGATATTTCACCCACAGTATATAATATATATTTGATGAAATTTGAGATTTTATGTACGGTATATGATATATATTTGGTGTACTTTCATATTTTACTTATAGTATATAATATATATTTGGTGTACTTTGATATTTTATGCACAGTATATAATATATATTGGTGTAGTTTCATACTTTATGTAGAGTATATAGTATATAATTGCTGAAATTTGATATTTTATATACAGTATATAATATGTATTTTGTGTAATCTGATATTATATGTAAAGTATATAATATATATTTAGTGAAATTTTATATTTTATATAAAGTATATAACATATATTTGGTGTAATTTCATATTTTATGTACAGTATATAGTATATATTTGGTGACATTTGATATTTTATGTACAGTATATAATATATATTTGCTGAAATTTGATATTTTATTTACAGTAAATAATATATATTTGGTGAAATTTTATATTTTATGTACAGTGTATAATATATATTTGGTGTACTTTCATATTTTATGTACAGTATATAGTATATAGTTGGTGACATTAGATATTTTATGTACAGTAGATAATATATATTTGTTGAAATTTGACATTTTATATACAGTATATAATATATATTTGGTGAAATTTTATATTTTACTTACAGTATATAATATATATTTGGTGTATTTTCATATTTTATGTACAGTATATAATATATATATGGTGACATTTTATATTTTATCAACAATATGTAAGATATGTTTGTTGAAATTTGATATTTTATGTACAGTATATAATATATATTTGGTGAAATTTGATATTATAGGTACAGTATATAATATATATTTGGTGAAATTTGATATTTTATGTACGGTATATAATATATATTTGGTGAAATTTGATATTTTATGTACAGTATATAATATATATTTGGTGAAATTTGACATTTTATGTACAGTATATATATATTTGGTGTACTTTCATATTTTATGTACAGTATATAGTATATATTTGGTGAAATTTGATATTTTTTGCACAGTATATAGCAGATATTTGGTGAAATTTGATATTATATGTACAGTATATAATATACTTTGGGTTAAATTTGATATTTTGTCTACATTATATAATATATATTTGGTGAAATTTGATATTTTATGTACAGTATATAATATATACTTGGTGAAATTTGATATTTTATATACAGTATTTAATATATATTTGGTGTACTTTCATATTTTATGTACAGTATAAAATATATACTTGATGTACTTTCATATTTTATGTACAGCAAATAATACATATTTGTTGTATTTTGATATTTTATATACAGTATATAATATATATTTGGCGAAATTTGATATTAATTCTACAGTATATAATATATGTTTGGTGAAATTTGATATTTTATGTACAGTATATAAAATATATTTGGTGAAATTTGATATTTTATGTACAGTATATAATATATATTTGGTGTACTTTCATATTTTATGTACAGTACAAAATATATACTTGATGTACTTTCAAGTTTTATGTGCAGCATATAATAAATATTTGGGGTTCCTTCATATTTTATGTACAGTATATAATATATATTTTGTGAAATTTGATATTTCATCTACTGTATATAAGATATCGTTGGTGAAATTTGATATTTTATGTACAGTATATGATATATAATTGGTGTACTTTCATATTTTACTTGCAGTATATAATACCTATTTGGTGTACTTTGATATTTTATGTACAGTGCATAATATATAGGTGTAGTTTCATATTTTATGTACAGTATATGGTATATAATTCCTGAAATTTGATATTATATGTACAGTATATGATATGTATTTGGTGTAATTTGATATTATATGTACAATATATAATATGTATTTGGTGAAATTTTATATTTTATGTACAGTATATAATATATATTTGGTGTACTTTCATATTTTATGTACAGTATATAGTATATATTAGGTGAAATTTGATTTTTTATGTACATTATATAACAGATATTTGGTGAAATGTGATATTATATGTACAGTATATTATGTTTTTGGTGAAATTTGATATTTTATGTACAGTATATAAGATATATTTGGTGAAATTTTATATTTTATAAACAGTATATATTGTATATTTTGTGTACTTTCATATTTTATGTACAGTGTAGAGAATATATTTGGTGACATTTGATATTTTATGTACAGTATGTAATATAAATTTGTTGAAATTTGATATTTTATGTACAGTATGTAATATATATTTGGTGTACTTTCATATTTTAAGTACAGTATAAAATATATACTTGATGTAGTTTCATATTTTATGTACAGAAAATAATATATATTTGTTGAAATTTCTTATTTTATGTACAGTATATAATATATATTTGGTGAAATTTGATATTATAGGTACAGTATGTAATATATATTTGGTGAAATTTGATATTTTTTGAACTGTATATAATATATATTTGGTGAAATTTCATACTTTATGTACAGTATAAAACATATATTTGGTGAAATTTGATATTTTATGTACAGTATATAATATATATTTGGTGTACTTTCATATTTTATGTGCAGTATAAAATATATACTTGATGTACTTTCATATTTTATGTAAGAAAATAATACATATTTGTTGAAATTTGATATTTTATGTACAGTATATAATTTATATTTGGTGCAATTTTATGTTTTATGTACTCTATATCATATATATTTGGTGTACTTACCAGTTTTATGTACAGTATATAATATATATTTGGTGAAATTTGATATTATAGGTACAGTATATAATATATATTTGGTGAAATTTGATATTTTACTTTCAGTATATAATATACATTTGCTGTATTTTCATATTTTATGTACAGTATATAATATATATTTGGTGACATTTGGTATTTTATGAACAATATGTAAGATATGTTTGTTGAAATTTGAAATTTTGTGTACAGTATATAATATATATTTGGTGAAATTTGATGTTATAAGTACAGTATATAATATATATTTGTTGAAATTTGATGTTATAAGTACAGTATATAATATATATTTGTTGAAATTTGATATTTTATGTACAGTATATAAGATATATTTGGTGAAATTTGATATTTTATATACTATATATATATTTGGTGTACTTTCCTATTTTATGTACATATATAGTATATATTTGGTGAAATTCGATATTTTTTGCACAGTACATAGTAGATATTTGGTGAAATTTGATATTATATGTACAGTATATAGTATACTTTGGGTTAAATTTGATATTTTGTGTACAGTATATAATATATATTTGGTGAAATTTGATATTTTATATACAGTATATAATATATATTTCGTGAAATTTGATATTTTATATACAGTATGTAATATATATTTGGTGTACTTTCATATTTTATGTACAGTATAAAATATATACCTGATGTACTTTCAAGTTTTATGTGCAGTATATAATAAATATTTGGGGTGCTTACTTATTTTATGTACAGTATATAATACATATTTTGTGAAATTTGATATTTCATCTACTGTATATAAGATATAGTTGGTGAAATTTGATATTTTATCTACAGTATATGATATATAATTGGTGTACTTTCATATTTTACTTGCAGTTTATAACACATATTTGGTGTACTTTCATATTTTATGTACAGTATATAGTATATATTTGTTGACATTTGATATTTTATGTACGGTATATAATATATATTTGTTGAAATTTGATATTTTATGTAAAGTATATAATATATATTTGGTGAAATTTTATATTTTATGTACACTAGATACTATATATTTGGTGTACTTTCATATTTTATGTACAGTACATAGTATATATTTGGTGACATTTGATATTTTATGTACAATATATAAGATATGTTTGTTGAAATTTGATATTTTATGTACAGTATATAATATATATTTGGTGAAATTTGATATTTTATGTACAGTATATAATATATATTTGGTGAAATTTGATAATTTAGGTACAGTATAAAAGATATATTTGGTGAAATTTGATATTTTATGTACAGTATATAATATACATTTGGTGAAATTTGATATTTCACCCACAGTATATAATATATATTTGATGAAATTTGAGATTTTATGTACGGTATATGATATATATTTGGTGTACTTTCATATTTTACTTATAGTATATAATATATATTTGGTGTACTTTGATATTTTATGCACAGTATATAATATATATTGGTGTAGTTTCATACTTTATGTAGAGTATATAGTATATAATTGCTGAAATTTGATATTTTATATACAGTATATAATATGTATTTTGTGTAATCTGATATTATATGTAAAGTATATAATATATATTTGGTGAAATTTTATATTTTATATAAAGTATATAACATATATTTGGTGTAATTTCATATTTTATGTACAGTATATAGTATATATTTGGTGACATTTGATATTTTATGTACAGTATATAATATATATTTGCTGAAATTTGATATTTTATTTACAGTAAATAATATATATTTGGTGAAATTTTATATTTTATGTACAGTGTATAATATATATTTGGTGTACTTTCATATTTTATGTACAGTATATAGTATATAGTTGGTGACATTAAATATTTTATGTACAGTAGGTAATATATATTTGTTGAAATTTGACATTTTATATACAGTATATAATATATATTTGGTGAAATTTTATATTTTACTTACAGTATATAATATATATTTGGTGTATTTTCATATTTTATGTACAGTCTATAATATATATATGGTGACATTTGATATTTTATCAACAATATGTAAGATATGTTTGTTGAAATTTGATATTTTATGTACAGTATATAATATATATTTGGTGAAATTTGATATTATAGGTACAGTATATAATATATATTTGGTGAAATTTGATATTTTATGTACGGTATATAATATATATTTGGTGAAATTTGATATTTTATGTACAGTATATAATATATATTTGGTGAAATTTGACATTTTATGTACAGTATATATATATTTGGTGTACTTTCATATTTTATGTACAGTATATAGTATATATTTGGTGAAATTTGATATTTTTTGTACAGTATATAGCAGATATTTGGTGAAATTTGATATTATATGTACAGTATATAATATACTTTGGGTTAAATTTGATATTTTGTCTACATTATATAATATATATTTGGTGAAATTTGATATTTTATGTACATTATATAATATATACTTGGTGAAATTTGATATTTTATATACAGTATTTAATATATATTTGGTGTACTTTCATATTTTATGTACAGTATAAAATATATTCTTGATGTACTTTCATATTTTATGTACAGCAAATAATACATATTTGTTGTATTTTGATATTTTATATACAGTATATAATATATATTTGGCGAAATTTGATATTAATTGTACAGTATATAATATATATTTGGTGAAATTTGATATTTTATGTACAGTATGTAAAATATATTTGGTGAAATTTGATATTTTATGTACAGTATATAATATATATATGGTGACATTTGATATTTTATCAACAATATGTAAGATATGTTTGTTGAAATTTGATATTTTATATACAGTATATAATATATATTTGGTGAAATTTTATATTTTACTTACAGTATATAATATATATTTGGTGTATTTTCATATTTTATGTACAGTATATAATATATATATGGTGACATTTGATATTTTATCAACAATATGTAAGATATGTTTGTTGAAATTTGATATTTTATGTACAGTATATAATATATATTTGGTGAAATTTGATATTATAGGTACAGTATATAATATATATTTGGTGAAATTTGATATTTTATGTACGGTATATAATATATATTTGGTGAAATTTGATATTTTATGTACAGTATATAATATATATTTGGTGAAATTTGACATTTTATGTACAGTATATATATATTTGGTGTACTTTCATATTTTATGTACAGTATATAGTATATATTTGGTGAAATTTGATATTTTTTGCACAGTATATAGCAGATATTTGGTGAAATTTGATATTATATGTACAGTATATAATATACTTTGGGTTAAATTTGATATTTTGTCTACATTATATAATATATATTTGGTGAAATTTGATATTTTATGTACAGTATATAATATATACTTGGTGAAATTTGATATTTTATATACAGTATTTAATATATATTTGGTGTACTTTCATATTTTATGTACAGTATAAAATATATACTTGATGTACTTTCATATTTTATGTACAGCAAATAATACATATTTGTTGTATTTTGATATTTTATATACAGTATATAATATATATTTGGCGAAATTTGATATTAATTGTACAGTATATAATATATGTTTGGTGAAATTTGATATTTTATGTACAGTATATAAAATATATTTGGTGAAATTTGATATTTTATGTACAGTATATAATATATATTTGGTGTACTTTCATATTTTATGTACAGTATAAAATATATACTTGATGTACTTTCAAGTTTTATGTGCAGTATATAATAAATATTTGGGGTTCCTTCATATTTTATGTACAGTATATAATATATATTTGGTGAAATTTGATATTATAGGTACAGTATATAATATATATTTGGTGAAATTTGATATTTTATGTACGGTATATAATATATATTTGGTGAAATTTGATATTTTATGTACAGTATATAATATATATTTGGTGAAATTTGACATTTTATGTACAGTATATATATATTTGGTGTACTTTCATATTTTATGTACAGTATATAGTATATATTTGGTGAAATTTGATATTTTTTGTACAGTATATAGCAGATATTTGGTGAAATTTGATATTATATGTACAGTATATAATATACTTTGGGTTAAATTTGATATTTTGTCTACATTATATAATATATATTTGGTGAAATTTGATATTTTATGTACATTATATAATATATACTTGGTGAAATTTGATATTTTATATACAGTATTTAATATATATTTGGTGTACTTTCATATTTTATGTACAGTATAAAATATATTCTTGATGTACTTTCATATTTTATGTACAGCAAATAATACATATTTGTTGTATTTTGATATTTTATATACAGTATATAATATATATTTGGCGAAATTTGATATTAATTGTACAGTATATAATATATATTTGGTGAAATTTGATATTTTATGTACAGTATGTAAAATATATTTGGTGAAATTTGATATTTTATGTACAGTATATAATATATATATGGTGACATTTGATATTTTATCAACAATATGTAAGATATGTTTGTTGAAATTTGATATTTTATATACAGTATATAATATATATTTGGTGAAATTTTATATTTTACTTACAGTATATAATATATATTTGGTGTATTTTCATATTTTATGTACAGTATATAATATATATATGGTGACATTTGATATTTTATCAACAATATGTAAGATATGTTTGTTGAAATTTGATATTTTATGTACAGTATATAATATATATTTGGTGAAATTTGATATTATAGGTACAGTATATAATATATATTTGGTGAAATTTGATATTTTATGTACGGTATATAATATATATTTGGTGAAATTTGATATTTTATGTACAGTATATAATATATATTTGGTGAAATTTGACATTTTATGTACAGTATATATATATTTGGTGTACTTTCATATTTTATGTACAGTATATAGTATATATTTGGTGAAATTTGATATTTTTTGCACAGTATATAGCAGATATTTGGTGAAATTTGATATTATATGTACAGTATATAATATACTTTGGGTTAAATTTGATATTTTGTCTACATTATATAATATATATTTGGTGAAATTTGATATTTTATGTACAGTATATAATATATACTTGGTGAAATTTGATATTTTATATACAGTATTTAATATATATTTGGTGTACTTTCATATTTTATGTACAGTATAAAATATATACTTGATGTACTTTCATATTTTATGTACAGCAAATAATACATATTTGTTGTATTTTGATATTTTATATACAGTATATAATATATATTTGGCGAAATTTGATATTAATTGTACAGTATATAATATATGTTTGGTGAAATTTGATATTTTATGTACAGTATATAAAATATATTTGGTGAAATTTGATATTTTATGTACAGTATATAATATATATTTGGTGTACTTTCATATTTTATGTACAGTATAAAATATATACTTGATGTACTTTCAAGTTTTATGTGCAGTATATAATAAATATTTGGGGTTCCTTCATATTTTATGTACAGTATATAATATATATTTTGTGAAATTTGATATTTCATCTACTGTATATAAGATATCGTTGGTGAAATTTGATATTTTATGTACAGTATATGATATATAATTGGTGTACTTTCATATTTTACTAGCAGTATATAATACCTATTTGGTGTACTTTGATATTTTATGTACAGTGCATAATATATAGGTGTAGTTTCATATTTTATGTACAGTATATGGTATATAATTCCTGGAATTTGATATTATATGTACATTATATCATATGTATTTGGTGTAATTTGATATTATATGTACAATATATAATATGTATTTGGTGAAATTTTATATTTTATGTACAGTATATAATATATGTTTGGTGTACTTTCATATTTTATGTACAGTATATAGTATATATTAGGTGAAATTTGATTTTTTATGTACATTATATAACAGATATTTGGTGAAATGTGATATTATATGTACAGTATATTATGTTTTTGGTGAAATTTGATATTTTATGTACAGTATATAAGATATATTTGGTGAAATTTTATATTTTACAAACAGTATATATTGTATATTTTGTGTAGTTTCATATTTTATGTACAGTGTATAGAATATATTTGGTGACATTTGATATTTTATGTACAGTATGTAATATAAATTTGTTGAAATTTGATATTTTATGTACAGTATGTAATAAATATTTGGTGTACTTTCATATTTTAAGTACAGTATAAAATATATACTTGATGAAGTTTCATATTTTATGTACAGAAAATAATATATATTTGTTGAAATTTCTTATTTTATGTACAGTATATAATATATATTTGGTGAAATTTGATATTATAGGTACAGTATATAATATATATTTGGTGAAATTTGCTATTTTTTGAACTGTATATAATATATATTTGGTGAAATTTCATACTTTATGTACAGTATAAAACATATATTTGGTGAAATTTGATATTTTATGTACAGTATATAATATATATTTGGTGTACTTTCATATTTTATGTGCAGTATAAAATATATACTTGATGTACTTTCATATTTTATGTAAGAAAATAATACATATTTGTTGAAATTTGATATTTTATGTACAGTATATAATTTATATTTGGTGCAATTTTCTGTTTTATGTACTCTATATCATATATATTTGGTGTACTTACCAGTTTTATGTACAGTATATAATATATATTTGGTGAAATTTGATATTTTATATACAGTATCTAATATATATTTGGTGTACTTTCATATTTTATGTACAGTATAAAATATATACTTGATGTACTTTCATATTTTATGCACAGCAAATAATACATATTTGTTGAAATTTGATATTTTATATACAGTATATAATATATATTTGGCGAAATTTGATATTAATTGTACAGTATATAATATATATTTGGTTAAATTTGATATTTTATGTACAGTATGTAAAATATATTTGGTGAAATTTGATATTTTATTTACAGTATATAATATATATTTGGTGTACTTTCATATTTTATGTACAGTATAAAATATATACTTGATGTACTTTCAAGTTTTATGTGCAGTATATAATAAATATTTGGGGTTCCTTCATATTTTATGTACAGTATATAATATATATTTTGTGAAATTTGATATTTAATCTACTGCATATAAGATATCGTTGGTGAAATTTGATATTTTATCTACAGTATATGATATATAATTGGTGTACTTTCATATTTTACTTGCAGTATATAATACCTATTTGGTGTACTTTGATATTTTATGTACAGTGCATAATATATAGGTGTAGTTTCATATTTTATGTACAGTATATGGTATATAATTCCTGAAATTTGATATTATATGTACAGTATATCATATGTATTTGGTGTAATTTGATATTATATGTACAATATATAATATGTATTTGGTGAAATTTTATATTTTATGTACAGTATATAATATATGTTTGGTGTACTTTCATATTTTATGTACAGTATATAGTATATATTAGGTGAAATTTGATTTTTTATGTACATTATATAACAGATATTTGGTGAAATGTGATATTATATGTACAGTATATTATGTTTTTGGTGAAATTTGATATTTTATGTACAGTATATAAGATATATTTGGTGAAATTTTATATTTTATAAACAGTATATATTGTATATTTTGTGTACTTTCATATTTTATATACAGTGTATAGAATATATTTGGTGACATTTGATATTTTATGTACAGTATGTAATATAAATTTGTTGAAATTTGATATTTTATCTACAGTATGTAATATATATTTGGTGTACTTTCATATTTTAAGTACAGTATAAAATATATACTTGATGTAGTTTCATATTTTATGTACAGAAAATAATATATATTTGTTGAAATTTCTTATTTTATGTACAGTATATAATATATATTTGGTTAAATTTGATATTATAGGTACAGTATATAATATATATTTGGTGAAATTTGATATTTTTTGAACTGTATATAATATATATTTGGTGAAATTTCATACTTTATGTACAGTATAAAACATATATTTGGTGAAATTTGATATTTTATGTACAGTATATAATATATATTTGGTGTACTTTCATATTTTATGTACAGTATAAAATATATACTTGATTTACTTTCATATTTTATGTAAGAAAATAATACATATTTGTTGAAATTTGATATTTTATGTACAGTAAATAATTTATATTTGGTGCAATTTTATATTTTATGTAATCTATATCATATATATTTGGTGTACTTACCAGTTTTATGTACAGTATATAATATATATTTGGTGAAATTTGATATTATAGGTACAGTATATAATATATATTTGGTGAAATTTGATATTTTACTTTCAGTATATAATATACATTTGCTGTATTTTCATATTTTATGTACAGTATATAATATATATTTGGTGACATTTGGTATTTTATGAAAAATATGTAAGATATGTTTGTTGAAATTTGAAATTTTGTGTACAGTATATAATATATATTTGGTGAAATTTGATGTTATAAGTACAGTATATAATATATATTTGGTGAAATTTGATATTTAATGTACAGTATATAATATATATTTGGTGAAATTTGATATTTTATGTACAGTATATAAGATATATTTGGTGAAATTTGATATTTTATATACTATATATATTTGGTGTACTTTCCTATTTTATGTACATATATAGTATATATTTGGTGAAATTCGATATTTTTTGCACAGTACATAGTAGATATTTGGTGAAATTTGATATTATATGTACAGTATATAGTATACTTTGGGTTAAATTTGATATTTTGTGTACAGTATATAATATATATTTGGTGAAATTTGATATTTTATGTACAGTATATAATATATATTTCGTGAAATTTGATATTTTATATACAGTATGTAATATATATTTGGTGTACTTTCATATTTTATGTACAGTATAAAATATATACCTGATGTACTTTCAAGTTTTATGTGCAGTATATAATAAATATTTGGGGTGCTTACTTATTTTATGTACAGTATATAATACATATTTTGTGAAATTTGATATTTCATCTACTGTATATGAGATATAGTTGGTGAAATTTGATATTTTATCTACAGTATATGATATATAATTTGTGTACTTTCATATTTTACTTGCAGTTTATAACACATATTTGGTGTACTTTCATATTTTATGTACAGTATATAGTATATATTTGTTGATATTTGATATTTTATGTACGGTATATAATATATATTTGTTGAAATTTGATATTTTATGTAAAGTATATAATATATATTTTGTGAAATTTTATATTTTATGTACACTAGATACTATATATTTGGTGTAATTTCATATTTTATGTACAGTACATACTATATATTTGGTGACATTTGATATTTTATGTACAATATATAAGATATGTTTGTTGAAATTTGATATTTTATGTACAG